>NW_028270163.1:48460424-48763366 GCF_037043375.1 Chiloscyllium plagiosum | reverse complement strand
CATACTATTCACTATACAAACTGTACACTATGCAAACTGTTCACTATTCAAACTGTACACTGTGCAAACTCTACACTGTGCAAACTATTCACTATACAAACTGTACACTGTGCAAAGTGTACACTATGCAAACTATTCACTATACAAGCTGTACACTATGCATACTATTCACTATACAAATTGTACACTATGCAAACTGTTCACTATACAAACTGTACACTGTGCAAAGTGTTGACTATACAAATTGTACACTGTGCAAAGAGTACTCTGTGCAAACTGTGTACAATGCAAACGTTCACTGTGCAAATAGTACACTGTATAAACTGCACACTGCAAATTGTACAGTGTACAAACTGTTCACTGCAAACTGTACACTGTACAACTGTACACTGTATACTGCACACTGTGCATGCTGTACATTGTGCAAACTATTCACTATACAAACTGTACACTGTATAAACTGTAAACTCTGCATACTGTTCACTGTGCAAACTGTACATTGTGCAAACTATTCACTATACAAACTGTATACTGTGCAAACTGTACACTGTATAAACTGTACATTGTGCAAACTGTACATTGTGCAAACTGTAAACTGTGCAAACCTTTCACTGCAAACAGTACACTGTGCAAACAGTACACTATACAACCAGTACACTGTACAAACTGTACACTGTGCAAACTGTACACTGTGCATACTGTATACTGTGCAAACTGTACACCACGCAAGCTGTTCACTATACAAACTGTACACTGTGCAAACTGTATACTGTGCAAACTTTTCACTGCACACAGTACACTGTGCAAACAGTATACTGCAAACGGTATACTGTGCAAACTGTTCACTATACAAACTGTACACTGTGAAATCTGTACACTGTGCAAACTGTTCACTATACAAACTGTACACTGTGAAAACTGTACATTGTGCAAACTGTACACTGTATAAACTGTATACTGTGCATACTGTACACTGTGCAAACTGTACACTGTATAAACTGTACACTGTGCAAACTGTACACTGTGCTAGCTATTCACTATACAAACTGTACACAGTTCAAACTGTATAAACTGTATACTATGAAAACTGTTCACTGTGCAAACTGTACACTGTGCAAATGGTATACTGTGCAAACTGTTCACTTTACAAACTATACACTGTGCAAACTGCTCACTGCAAACAGTACGCTGTGCAAACTGTGCACTATAAACTGTACAGTGTGCATACTGTATACTGTTCACTGCAAACACTACAAACGTTTCACTGCAAACAGTACACTGTGCAAACAG
Source organism: Chiloscyllium plagiosum (assembly GCF_037043375.1). NCBI lineage: Eukaryota > Metazoa > Chordata > Chondrichthyes > Orectolobiformes > Hemiscylliidae > Chiloscyllium > Chiloscyllium plagiosum. The sequence continues at coordinate 48,762,076 of NW_028270163.1, read as the reverse complement.
TACAGTGTACAAACTGTAGGCGCAAGCTGTTCACAATACAAACTGTACACGGTGCAAACCATACACTGTGCAAACTTTTCACTGCAAACAGTACACTGTGCAAACTGTTCACTACACTGTTCACTACACTATACACAAATGGTATACTGTGCAAACTGTTCACAAACTGTTCATTAGACTATACACTGTGCAAGCAGTACACTGTGCAAACTGTACACTGTGCTAACTGCTCACTGCAAACAGTACGCTGTGCAAACTTGGCACTGTATAAATTGTACACTGTGCATACTGTATACTGTGCAAACTGTTCACTATACAAACTGTACACTGTGAAAACTGTACACTGTGCAAACTATTCACTATACAAACTGTACATTGTATAAACTGTACACTGCAAACTGTACATTGTGAAAACTGTTCACAATACAAACTGTACACTTTGCAAACTGTACACTGTGCAAACTATTCACTATACAAACTGTACACTGTATAAACTGTACACTGTGCAAACTGGACATTGTGCAAACTGTTCACTATTCAAACTGTACATTGTGCAAACTGTACACTGTATACACTGTGCAAATGGTATACTTTGCAAACTGTTCACTATACAAACTGTACACTGTGCAAACTGTACACTGTATAAACTGTATACTGAGCAAGTTGTTCACTGTGCAAACTGTACACTGCAAACAGTACACACTGTGCAAACAGTACATTGTACAAACTGTACACTGTGCAAACAGTATACTGTGCAAACTATACATTGTGCAAACTATACACTGTGCATACTGTATACTGTGCAAACTGTACACCCCGCAAGCTGTTCACGATACAAACTATACACGGTGCAAACTGTACACTGTGCAAACTTTTCACTGCAAACAGTACACTGTGCAAACAGTATACTGCAAACTGTACACTGTGCAAACTGTACACTGTGCAAACTGTACACTGTGCATACTGTATACTGTGCAAACTGTTCACTGCAAACTGTTCACTATACAAACTGTACACTGTGTAAACTGTACACTGTGCAAACTGTACATTGTGAAAACTGTTCACGATACAAACTGTACATTTTGCAAACTGTGCACTATGCAACCTGTACATTGTGCAAACTGTACACTTTGCAATCTGTACACTGTGCAAACTGTTCACTATACAAACTGTACACTGTATAATCTGTACATTGTGCAAACTGTTCACTATACAATCTGGACACTGTATAAACTGTACACTGTGCAAACTGTACACTGTGCAAACTATGCACTATACAAACTGTATACTGTGCAAACTGTTCACTATACAAAGTGTACTCTGTGCAAACTGTACACAATGCAAATGTTCACTGTGCAAAGTATTCACTATACAAACTGTATACTGTGCAAACTATTCACTATACAAACTGTATACTGTGCAAACTATTCACTATACAAACTGTACACTGTGCAAACTATTCACTATACAAACTGGACACTGTGCAAACTATACACTGTATAAACTGTACACTGTATAAACTGTACACTGTGCATACTGTACCCTGTGCAAACTGTACACTGTATAAAGTGTACACTGTAAAAACTGTACACTGTGCAACCTGTTCACTATACAAACTGGACATTGTGCAAAGTGTACATTGTGCAAACTGTTCACTATACAATCTGGACACTGTATAAACTGTACACTGTGCAAACTATTCACTATACAAACTGTATACTGTGCAAACTGTTCACTATACAAAGTGTACTCTGTGCAAACTGTATACAATGCAAATGTTCACTGTGCAAAGTATTCTCTATACAAGCTGTACGCTGTGCAAAGTATTCACTATACAAACTGTACACTGTGCAAACTGTTCACTATACAAAGTGTACACTGTGCAAACAGTATACAATGCAAATGTTCTCTGTGCAAACAGTACACTGTCCAAATGGCACACTGCAAACTGTACACTGTGCAAACTGTACACTGTATAAACGGTACACTGTGCAAAGTTTTCACTGCAAACAGTACATTGTACAAACTGTACACTGTGCAAATGGTATACTGTGCAAACAGTTCACTATACAAACTGTACACTGTGCAAACTGTATACTGTGCAAACAGTTCACTATACAAACTGTACACTGTGCAAACTGTACACTGTGCAAACTGTTCACTATACAAACTGTACACTGTGCAAACTGTACACTGTGCAAACTGTTCACTGCAAACAGTACATTGTGCAAACTGTACACTGTGCAAACAGTATACTGCAAACTGTACACTGTGCAAACTGTACACTGTGCATACTGTATACTGTGCAAACTGTTCACTGCAAACTGTTCACTATACAAACAGTATACTGTACAAACTGTACACTGTGCAAACAGTACACTGTACAAACTGTACACTGTGCAAACTGTATGCTGTGCAAACGTTTCACTAAAAACAGTACACTGTGCAAACTGTACACTGTGCAAACGTTTCATTGCAAACAGTACACTGTGCAAACTGTACACTGTACAAACTGTACACTGTGCAAACTGTACATTGTGCAAACTGTTCACTGCACAAACTATACACTGTGCAAACTGTTCACTATACAAAATGTATGCTATGCAAACTGTTCACTGTGAAATGCTATTGGCAGTGCATCATTGGGATAGGTTGGTCACAGCCTCCCAGTCAAGATATGACACAGGTGACCTTCACCGGACAAATATAATTTAAGAGAAATTATTCAAAATAAAACAGAAAAGTAGTGTCAATACCCAGTATATTAATCAGCAACAGAAAGGGAATCCGGAGTTTCAGGTGTGGCTTTTCGAAAAATCAGAAGATACCATCTCTAGGTCTGTCAGGTAGTGAAAAGCAGTGTGTCCTGAACTTTTTCCCACTGTAATTCCATGTCGTAGAGTCATACACGTGGAAAAAGATCCTTGTAATCAATGTTGTCCACACCAATCATGTTCCCAAACTAAATTAGTCCCGCCCACCTGTGCTTGGCCCATATCCCTCCAAATCTTTCTTATTCATGTACATATCCAAACATCTTATTAACATTGTAATTGTAATTGCATCCACCACTTCCGCTGGAAGTTAGTTCCATATAGAAGCCACTGTCTGGGTAAAAATGTTGTCCCTCCTGTCTTTTTAAAATCTTTCCCTGCTCACTTTAAAAATATGACCCCTAGTCTTGACTGCCCCATCTTCGGGAAAAGACATTCGCTATTCACCTCATATATAACATTCAGCCCATCGGGTCCAAACTGACCAACCGAAGAGCATCCCACCCAGTCCTACTCTCCCTCCCTCATCCCTGTAATCATGCATTTCTCTTGCCCAATCCATTAGCCTGCTCATCTTTGGACTGTGGGAGCAAACTCACACAGATGTAGGGAGAATGGACAAACAGGGTAGAATCGAACCTGGGTCTCTGGCGCTGTGAGGCAGCAGTGCTAACTGCTGAGCCACTGTGCCACCCTAATACAGCACACTGTGACAATCTCACAACGCAGACCGGTGGGGGGCACAGTCTGTGAGATCAGAACTCTGTGTAATTATTAAAGATTCCATGATTGGAATTGATTTTCTGAGCCTGTGATGCTGCACTTTGTGATGTAAGACGGTTCTTTTTCAGTGCCCAGTTTTAGTTGTTTGGTTACATTGTTCAATTGAAATAACGTGAACAAGACAGAATATTTTTGAGGATCAGAAAGTCGCATGAGAAAGGCTTCAAGTTTCAGTAGGTGAACACAATTAGGGTGTTGCATAAATGTACCATAAAACCGGCACCTTGAAATATATTCATGGAGGATCAACTCATTTATCTTTTAATAATTATGTCAAAATGCGAGTTAACATCTTGGCATCATGCTACAGGTTGACAGAAATCCATGGGCCTGAATGGTCTTTGCCTGTTCACAGCAGCAGCAGGGATAAGGAGAGGTGAACCATATTGAGCTTCAGTTTTTTGGACTGGGGAGGAGAACATTCATTTAAAGTTCTTGGCCTTTATCCATTACAATGAATGAGTTGGGCAGTTGTATCTTAATTCATGTGGAAACAGTTGCAGGGGGCAGGTTGTTGGGGGGTCGGTATCAGGATATGTTATTAGGTCGCTCCATTGAATACTGCCGTCACAAAATGCCATGGTCAGGCCCGGTTTGTGGGATGAAAGTTGGGTGGAAAGTTTTTTGAACTTCCATTCTAGTTACCCTCCACAGTCTCAGAGCTGATTGATACTCATTGCCCAGCTCAGCCATGAACAATTGGCACTCGTATGATTCCAAGGAATTGTATCTCAGCCTGGTAGGAGAGAAAAAGGACACAATTATTACTTCATCAAATTGAAACATATATCCATCCACCTTCAGAGCCTTGTTGGATTTAGTTAAAAATCACACAATAGTAGGTTATAATCCAACAGGTTAATTTGGAAGCACTAGCTTTCGGAGCGCTGCCCCTTCATCAGGTGGTTGTGGAGAATAAGGTTAGATTTAGACCACCAATCTGTGTGTGATCATACTGCTTTGTGTGTTTCTGGGACATTGAATCTTAGGGAGGTCTTCATCCATACTCTTTCCTGGTGCTAGTGATCTTTGCTTGTTATTAAAATACTTTGTTTTCCCTCTTAGTGATAGTCTGAGAGCAAATCCAGAACTTCTCATTCCCTCATTAACTTCCTGCATTCCTCAGGGATGCAGTCAGCTGTGAAAGACATGAACAAAGAATTGTAAAAAACAATTGTGGCGCCTTGATTCTCCACAGACTGCACAATAAAACCAAGGAAGATCTTCCAGCTCAGTTTCCCAGTTCTGCCCTCTCCTCAAGTGCCTTTATTCCTTTGAAATGAAAGAAAGCAATGACTTGCAAAGCTAGAGATGAAAGTTCTTCTTTGACATTCTGTCGGGTATCATCGAAGCCATTATTTACTGAATGTTAATGATGTCAACAATAAATACAACTCTGGTCATCCTATTTAACTGCTTTCTAATAATCAATTAAAGTGTAATATTAAAACAAAAACAGACAGGAGTGCATCCAATTTATGATTGAAAGTGACTGATACTCCCATTAAAGTTGTGAAATGGTGGTGTGGGATTCTCCAGTGCCTGAATGATATGAACACTGTCTTTCTAATATTTTTTAACAGAAAGATTACTTTGTAACTCCTGATCAACTCTGGATCCCACTACGCTGGATTGCACCTGAGCTCATCGATGATGTACATGGGAATCTGCTGGTGGTGGATCAAACCAAGATTAGTAATATCTGGTAAGCAAGTGGTAAAAATGACAGTGAGTATCTGAATAATTACAGAACAGGGCACAGAATCAGAAATTGTTCTGGTATATTATTGAAACTATTCTATATGTCTGAAGAATTTTGTCCATCCTGCCAATGAGGAAATGCCAGCAGGGCAGAAATTTGTCATTTTCCCACCAACATATTTGGTTGTCATTCCAAGTCTAATGTAGAAATGAATAATGGAAAGTTACTTTCTGTAGCATTATTGCAACATTTCATTTCTTACTCCAAATGTGGTTCCCAATTCCGTGCCCCTTTGTGCAAAGTTGCCAGTCACTTAATGAATAGGGCTCTCTCCTGTTAAGAGTTTGCCACTGATTTCACACAGAAGGGAGCTTGCAAAGAAAGAGATTTCATTTCTCTGACAGCTCTCACTTTCCATAGAATTTCACAGCCAACAAATTTACTTCTCAAGATTTGTCCATGCCTTGTTTCACATTCTGATAACATCATCTAATCGGTTTTTTTATCATGACTGAGATCAGTAGACTTTGGCTGGGTTAGAGCTGTGATGGGAAATACCGGTGGGTGAATGGAATTGAGATACAGATCCAATAGAACAGGCTCAAGGGGCTATGCTTTCCTTTATTGGTCAGTCCATCAAATATAGGAATTGGGAGATCATGTTGTGGCTGCACAGGACATAATGTTCTCTGTCACTGAGGCAGCCAATTGCCCTGAAAGACCTGACAAACAGCAAATGAATGACTGACCGGGTCATCAATTGCTTCTGGTTGTGGGATGAATGTTAGCCATGGAACCTTTAACAACTTTAAAGGAGCGTAGTTTAACATTGTATGTCCGTAATGCTTTTAAAGAAACCTTGAAATTAATGTGATTAACTGTGAGCTGGAAGAAGATTTTGGTATCTTGTAAAAGACAAGATTATGAATGAAGTATAAGACTTGCAGCAAACTCAAATTAGTATTCTGCAGATCCTTACAGAGATTTCTTTAAACTGGTGATTTGTATTTCCAAGTGTACACAAACAATGTAAATATTGCTTTTGGTGATAAATATCAGTTATCTTGGTGATAAAAAAAACATTCAGTCTGATCAGCATATCCATCATGATCACAGTCAAATTTCTCTCACCTTTTAATTGCCTCTGTTTATTAATGTTTATACTGGAGCCTGAGAGAGAATTACAAAGCAACTCATTTATTTATGAAGAGTCAAACTTTGGTCTCAGTTATTATATATTTTCCTGTACTCTCCGTAACCTATAACGAGTCATTTTTTTTCAGCCTGTTACCAGTCTTGGCCGTAATACAAAAATAAAAAGTAAGTTAAAATGTCACCTTTTAGTGACTAAATATTACTCTATTCTTATGATAGTGAACTCCATATAAATCAGATGGTCAAAGGGAACTGGATAGTGATAAGGTATTGACCTGTCCCTAGCTGCATTTTTCCAATTAGCAATTAGTTATACAAGCGCTTTGCATCATTGTAAATGATGTTCATGTCTGCTGGTTTATATTGCTAAAAGCAAACTCCCTCATCCCAATAGTGTATGTTCATGAGCCAGTCATCACTTTTATAATTAGTAATCAGTATGAATGGAAGTAATTTCATTCAAAACTGTCAGGAAGATGATTAATGATATAGAAGATGGTATCAGCAATAACATTAGCAAATTTGCTGATGATACAAAGCTGGGTGGCAGGGTGAAAAGTGATGAGGATGTTAGGAGATTACAGGGTGACCTGGACAAGTTAGGTGAGTGGGCAGATGCATGGCAGATGCAGTTTAATGTGGATAAATGTATGGTTATCCACTTTGGTAGCAAGAACAGGAAGGCAGACTACTACCTCAATGGAATCAATTTATGTTAAGGGGCAGTACAGAGAGATCTGGGTGTTCTTGTACACCAGTCAATGAAGGCAAGCATGCAGGTACAGCAGGTAGTGAAGAAGGCTAATAGCATGCTGGCCTTCATAACAAGAGGAATTGAGTATAGAAGAAAATAGGTGCTTCTGCAGCTGTACAGGGCCCTGGTGAGACCACACCTGGAGTACTGTGTGCAGTTCTGGTCTCCAAATTTGAGAAAAGACATTCTGGCTATTGAGGGAGTGCAGCGTAGGTTCATGAGATCAATTCCTGGAATGGCAGGATTACCTTACACTGAAAGACTGAAGCGACCGGGCTTGTATACCCTTGAATTTCGAAGATTGAGAGGGGATCGGATTGAGATGTATAAGATTATGAAAGGATTGGACACTCTGGCAGTAGGAAACATATTTCCACTGATGGGTGAGTGCCGAACCAGAGGACACAGCTTAAAAATACGGGGTAGACCATTTAGGACAGAGCTCAGGAGAAACTTCTTCACCCAGAGAGTGGTGGCTGTGTGGAATGCTCTGCCCCAGAAGGCAGTGGAGGCCCAGTCTCTGGATTCATTTAAGAAGGAGTTGGATAGAGCTCTCAAAGATAGTGGAATCAAGGGTTATGGAGAGAAGGCAGGAACAGGATACTGATTAGGAATGATCAGCCATGATTATATTGAATGGCGGTGCTGGCTCGAAGGGCTGAATAGCCTACTCCTGCACCTATTGTCTATTGTCTATTGTCTATTGTTTGGCAATAAGGTGACACACTTTTAGCAAGCATTCCTTTGGTGGATTTGAGTGATGCATACCGATGGAGCACAATAAATGCAGGTAGACAGGATAGTGAAGAAGACATTTGGTGTCTTGCTTTGTTGGTCAGTGCATTGAGTATAGAGGTAGGGAGGTCATGTTGGGGCTTTACAGGACATTGGTTAGGCCACTTTTGCAATATTTTGTGCAATTCTGGTCTCCCTCCAAAAGGAAGGATTTGAGAAACTTGAAAGGGTTCTGAAAAGATTTACAAGGATTTTATAAGGTTCGGAGGGTTTGAGCTATAGGGAGAGACTGATAGGCTGGGGCTATTTTCCCTGGAAAAGCATTGGAGGCTGAGGGGTGACCTTATAGAGGTTTATAAAATCATGAGGGACATAGATAGGGTAAATAGACAAGGCCTTTTTCCAGGTGGGGATCTAGAACTAGAGGGCATAGTTTTAAGGTGTGAGGGGAAAGATTTAAAAGGGGCAATGTTTTCACGCAGAGGGGTGGTACGTGTATGGAATGAGCTGCCAGAGGAAGTAGTGGAGGCTGGTACAATTACAACAATTAAAAGGCATCTAGTTGAATATAGAAAGGTTTAGAGGGATATGAGCCAAATATTGGTAAATGGGACTAGATTAATTTACAATATCTGGTTGGCATGGACAAGTTGGTCCAAAGGGTTTGTTTCTGTGCTGTACGTTTCTATGACTCTGACTCTAATAGTAGAAGCGACATTTCTGTTTAATCTCATCTCAGCATGAAGCTGGCAATAAGCACAACATTCCCCTGAGCTTGGAGAGCATGCTTTATGTGGAGGAACATCGAAGGTTAAGGGAGTGATAAGAAATTAGAACAAAGGTGACTTTCTTTTTGCCTCAGTCCACTGCTTCCAACACTCATCTCAGACTCTCAAACTGGGCTTCAGTCCAAACCTTAAGGAGCATTTGACCTGAACTGTTGTTTAGGGTTGGGATCCCCAGATGTTAACTGACCAACACATGATCATCCTGATGGAACACTCAGTCTCAGCATAGAGAAATTACAACAAGAGTCTGTTGCTGTTGTTGGCTGAGACTTGTTTGCGCTGATAACATTGTGGGCCTGTCCACAGCATGGGAACACTCTTATTATTTCAGAGCAAAGTTGCAAATGTCTGAGTAATGCAAACCAAAAGCAGGAAAATATATTCACAGATTGGGGATACCAAGACTTATAAGTTTTATTATTGAAGAGCTTAGCATATAAAGACCGTTCCTGTATCAGTTGTGATTCCTGTGAAATGCCTATCCCCTGTGTACCATAAGCACATACAAAAGCATCCCCACGCTATTTTGTGTGCAGTTAATTCTTCTGTGAAAACCACTGATTAACTATTCAAAACAAGTGACGATTTGATCTAAACATTGTTTCACAGCCTCTCACCCAGAATTGAATCACAAAATATCTGTCAGAGTGTACTGAAAACTGATACATGGAGAGTATCAACTGTCTCCTTATCTCCTGTGCGTACAGACATGTTTTGGTCATAGAATGTGGATACAGGCCATTCAGCCCATAACATACTCCCAAGAGAATCCCACCTACACCCAATCCTTGTAACCCTGCATTTCCCAAGGCTAACCCACCTAAGCCTGGACACTGTGGGTGATTTACTTTGGCCAATCCACCCTAACCTGCAAGTTTTGGACTGTGGGAGGAAACTGGAGCACCCAGAGAAAACCCACGCAGACACGGGACGAGTATGCAAATTCCACACAGACAGTTATACCAGAGTGGAAATGATCCCAGGTCCCTGCTAAACACTGAGCAACCATGCCATCCAATCACGATCTTATAGATTTAATTACTTGGACATTTGAATTATTCCACCATCTACAGCTCTGAATACCAGTCCTGTGGCGCTATGTGATTCAGACCAGATAGAAGTTTCCAAGTACCATTCTAACTTGGGCTGTTGCCATGGTCCCCATTATCAGTTCTTTTTTCTCCCTGGCCCATTATCATCCATCACTTGTTCTGCCTAACTGTTCTCCCTCCTTCTGGACTTCATCTCCGTCTACCCACCCACTCCGACTCCCTGTCATCAACTTGCATACCACCATCTCCAAATTACCTTCAGTTCTGACAAAGAGTCACTGGCCTCGAACCATGCGCTCTGCTTTCTTTCTGTAGATATTGCCAGATTTCCCGAGTTCCTCCAATCAGTTCTGTTTTGTTTCTGGCATTCTTTCATTTTTGTTTCAATATTGCAAGTTGTCATTAAGATGTACTTCAGTCCTTTTGACTATTTAAACAAAATAGAATGCATTTTTCACATTCCTTTAAATTACAATAATTGACACCTTGGGCCTGGCTCAGTGGGTTTCTGCGATCTTGCCATGCCTAACAGAAATCTGCAAGCTGATCTGATTTGTTGGTGCATTAGTTAGCCTCAAGTACAAAGCAGATCCCAGTTACTGAAGAGGTGCCGCCAGCAGGTTACCCTGATACAGCAGCATGAGATACCACTCTCAAGAGAGAGCAACTGAGGCTTGATGCAAGAAACTAATGGGGCAACGTCATTTTGAGTAGATCCAAGGCAGAACATTTTGAACTGCAGTGATCATAAAACAGGAACTCGGATAACCCCTTCAATTCTCCACATCCAAACCCAGCAGGTTTGTTAAAAGCATGCTATAAAAGTTACTAATAGCCTAAAAAAAACTTTACACTTTCCTGTATTTGTTTTTCACTGCGCCGGCAGTGCAGCAAGTTGCAATTTTGTCGAGAAGCTTTGGCTGGTTCCCACTGAGCCTGCTCCAGTTTTTGTTGTCTAATACCATCACCACATCCTTCCACGTTCCCTTCCATTGCCGTCGACTGCTTAAAGCAAAGGGGATGTCACTGAAACAGCCAACTCAGTGACAACAGGAGAGATGCAGCAAGTCAGGCATTATCGGCACCAATAGACTGGCAAGTGTTGTCTGTCAGTAGAACAAGGAATTTTGACAGGATCCAATAAGCATTGTTGTCACCACTACCTCCTGATATGGATAATAAATGCTGCTCTTGCTTTCTTATAAGTAAGTAAGTAAAACCTGATTGAAGGTGGGGAGCACTTGCTGCATAGTTGATATCACTTTTCCTTCTGATGTGGAAGCTCTCGTTTCAAGTTCCTCTGCAGGACCTTATGTTCAAGGAAGGTGTGATCAAATGCAGGGAGAAAGTGAGGACTGCAGCCAGACAGAGTGGGTTAGAGACAAAAAAAAACCTGCAGATGCTGGAATCCAAAGTAGACAGGCAGGAGGCTGGAAGAACACAGCAAGCCAGGCAGCATCAGGAGATGGAGATGGCATTGTTTCAGGAATTCTGGAGAAGGGTTATACCTGAAACATCGGACTTCTCCAGCAGACAGATTGGGTGGTGTGGTGGCTCAGTGGTTAGCACTGTCACTTCACCACAGGGACCAGGGTCTAATTCCACCTTTGAGTGGCTGCCTATGTGGAGTTTGCACATTCTCCCCGTGTCTGTGTGGGTTTCCTCCGGGTGCTCCAGTTTCCTCCCACCGTGTAAAGATGTGCAGGTTTGGTGAATTGGCCATGCTAAGGTGTCTCCATGGATGTGCAGACTAGGTGGATTAACCGTGGAAACTGCAGGGTTACAGGAATGGTGCAGGTGGGATGCCCTATGGAGAGTTGGTGTGGACACAATGGGCTGAGTGGCCTGCTTCCGCACAGTAGGGATTCTATGATTCAAATATCAATGTGTAAATCCTTCCAGCTAACACCAGTAGCAAGTGGGAAGAGGGTGGGGTAAAATTTCTGTTCAGCCATTGATGGAAAGGGTAGCTCTGGCTTACCATGTGTCTGCAAATCCACAGGTACTGCATGAACTCAGAGTGCCTGGGGGAGCCGCTGGGATCAGTTGGCTGAATAGCCAGTGTGGCTCCGATTGGTGTCACCAGCAGTGAGTTTGATCACCATCTGGCCAGGCGAGTTGGTGACGATGGTGGGGTAGGGGGCGATGCTGGGTGGATGTGGGGCATTGGGGCTGGGACCAGTCTTCAGCAGAGAAGACTGAAAGTGAAGATTCCTCTGACTGTCTGGTGGGGAGAATACTGGGGATTTGTAAGAATTGTGACTGTCTCCTTCCTTAATTCTAAACTTATTTTCTCGGTGTTTCTATTTTATTATGCACAGGTCCCTGGGTGTAACTTTATGGGAACTGTTTGAGTTTGGTAACCAGCCGTATCACCGGTGTTCAGATAAGGAGGTGCTGACGTATGCTATTAAAGAGCAGCAGCTGAAACTGCCAAAACCCTTGCTGAACCTACCGCTCTCTGACCGATGGTACGTCAATACCTTCACTGTTTGTATGTACGCTTTGTTTGCTGAAGCAGAAACTAACCAGCAACCAACAGCTTTTCAAGAGTTGCATAATGATAATTATCTTGTAACATGGACCTAATGGGTGGCACAGTGGATATCACTGCTACCTCACAGCACCAGGGACCTGGGTTCGATTCCATCCTCTTGTTACTGCCTGTGTGGAGTTTGCATGTCCTCTCTGTGGATTTGCTCTGGTTTCCTCCTACAGTCCAAAGATGTGTAGGTTAGGTGGATTGGCCATGGGCGATTGCCCATTTTTTTGCAGGTGAGTTAGGTTAAACTATGGTAAGTTAGTGGTTATGGATGTAGAGTGGGGATAGTGGGAGGGTCAGTGCAGATTTCTTAAGCTGGACAGTCTCTATCTGCACTGCAGAGATTCTAATTTTAATTTCACACAGATTCCGGTGTACAAATTTCACTTTTATAAACCATTGTTGTGTACAACAAAAACTCAGATAGTTATATACACCCACACTGGAACCAAATGTCTAACAACCATGTCCTGTGCAGTTGTTATAAATTCCAATGATTCATTATCGATACACTGCTGTAAATTATAATGATGCTGTAACCTATGCATCGTGAACATCAGTCTCCGTAAGCTGTAAGTTGTTTGAAAAATAGATTCTATTGCAAATAATAATTATGCCACCCTTTGCTGTTTTGACATTATACTTTCATTCCTAACTCTAAACGAAGTATATTCTTTACAGGAATGCACTTACAATGTATTGCCAGGCCCAGAGCCTTTTTGTTTTAAATCTCTCATGTTGGTCACAGGTACGAGGTGATGCAGTTCTGTTGGCTGCAACCAGACCAACGACCCACAGCAGATGAGGTACATCTGCTTCTCAGTTACCTTTGTGCAAAAGCATCCAACGAGGCAGAGGAAGAGTTTGAGAAGCGTTGGAATGCGATGAAACCAAGTGGCTCCAGCACCAGCCACACAGCTGAGGCCTCATCCTTTCCACTCCTGGAGCAGTTTGGAACCGATGGCTTTCACACTGAGGTGGATGATGTGTTAACGGTGACTGAGACAAGTCAAGGCCTTAACTTTGAATATAAGTGGGACCACACTCAAATGGACAACTTTCCGCCATCTACGACTGGCCTGAGCCACGGCAGCAGCCAGTACCAAGAGATCTACTTTCCTAACAGTGCATCGGGAAGGCTGAGTTTGAGTGTCTCACCCGTCTCCTCCAACTCCTTCTATGAATCGAAGCAGCAGTCCAACATGCCGCAGAATCTGCAGCCTCCAGGCATTGTGCCAGTGATCAGTGCACACAGCCCTTCTGTAACCGGCGAATACTACATCCGGATAGAGGAACCAACTGAGTGCAATATGGACCTGGACTATACCATGTGTTCCTATAGCCCTGAGTATGATTCAAGCGTGCACATGGAGTCATCGTCTTGGCAAGGATTACAAGGAAGGGACAACGTAGACGATTGTGAGAACAGCCCAACTTTATCCTTGACCATGGAACCTCTTTTGGGTCAGGTATCGTCAGCAACCCAAGATTCCTGGGAAGACAGTCAATACTTTAGCAAGAATAAGAGCCAATCGTACTACGAACAATTCACAATAGATGATGCTAATCAATATTTGTTAGAGAATTACTCTGAAAATGGTAGCGACTGGAAAGTACAGAGTGCGGGAGAAAACAGTAGTGAGGATCCTTTGGGAATATCTCCTGTGGTAACAAGTTCCTTCAGAGACTCCAGTGCCCTGCTTGTCACATCTTACCACGAGCTGGATGAAACTGGATCAGATAGAACTTTCCAATCACCAGCTGCTGAAGTGTTCGATTATGCTGCACCTTCTGTAAATACAGCGTTGCATTCAGTTGATGATTTGGAATCGGTGAAAAAGCTCATAGTCGGTTACCCTTCACCAGCTGGACTGCCATCCAGAAAGAGTACAACATCATCATCGAGCACTGAAGATGAAAACCACTTTCCCTCTGGGATAAAATCATGGGAATCCAGTAATTTCCTAAATAACAACAGGATAGATTTAACAAAACAGTCGCTTGAGCAGGTAGACGTTGGCAGAGAATTATTTCAAACGGAATTTTCAGAACCAGACCTGCACAAGGTGGGAAATGTTGAGCCTCTCTCTTTACTTCACACAGCAGACACACACAACTCCACAGTGATTCCTTTGACAGAAACAGAGAATGGGTCCTCTAATTGGAAGGTAAAGTGCAAAGAAGTTGACTGGGAGAGTCAAAGTTTTGATCAGTCACTCTCCACTGCTTTATATAATATTCCCCAGCAAGAGGAAAGTCAGATTCTCATTTCTGACAGATTACAATCTATGAGAAGTGAAGACCTTGTAGACCCATTACTTGGCCAGGTTGTGAAGAGCAGTGCCCTTGGTGCCTATAGCAATACCAGGATCCAGACGGAGAGTGGTGAAGTGGATTTACCTGGACCAGATACAGACAGACCCAGTGAGAGTGATCAATTGGATGTTATTGTTCAAGAAACAAATCAATTAAAGATTGATAGAGAAGAGATTCATAATCCAACCCAATTGAGGATTGAAATAGAAGTCAGAGACAGCAATGCCATTCTTTCAGAAATGGAAATGGTCAGTGATACGTACCAGGTGGAGACTGCAGTCAGGGAATTCACAAGCTCTCCCCAGTTCGATACAGCTGATAAAAGTGACACTTGCTTTTCATCTGATGTGGAATCAAAAGAGCTTGACAGCTCTCCAGTAAAGACACTTTCCAGTGTAAGCTTTGCTGGAACTGACGGCTGCAGCGATGAGGATGAAACAGATATCACATCAGGAATATTTACAGACTTAACACAGGACTATGAAAACAGTGATCTCGTTCTCTCTCACAAATCTCTGCAGAAACTTGTAGGGACTCCAGATTCCCTCGAGTCTCTCGACATCCCGTCGACAACGAGTTCCTGTGAAATGTACAGCCCGACGTCACATTACTCATCGCTCCAACCAAAGGCTGCAGACAGTGGCTACGACACGGAGAACTTTGAATCTCCCGAATTTGTCTTGAAGGAACCGGTTGAACAGAAGGACCCTGAGCTGTTCACCAAAGTGAGCAAACCCAGTAATGCTGCTGCGCTGAAGCTGGGCAGTGATGGTGTTGAAATGTTGCAAGACTCGGAGCCACAGTCCATCAATGAAAAGAATCCCTACAGGGACTCGGCGTATTTCTCAGACTACGATGCTGAGTCCGAAAAATATCAAACCTTAGATTCAGGGAAAGATGACCTTGTGCAAGGTGAGATTGATCTGCTAGAACTAAATGAAGGAGATCTCACAGAGAATCCTTTACAAGATGTTGACTATGTGTACTTGGGTTCTTCACAGACCCACAACCAGACTGACCTGCAGCTAACTGAAAGCCCGGAGACTGCAGGGTCAAATTTAGGGAATGGCAATTTGATCCAAAGGTTACATCGTGATCCTGCAGAGGGCTTAGCGAGCTGTCAAAACGGCTGCTCTGAAGAGGTTTCTATTCTCATCGAAAAACAAATGGACGCTGCACCCAATAACCCAGATGCAGTTGTATTGGCAACAGCAGAACTCAAACTAGGATCACAATTCAGTAGTTCTGCAACAAGTGAGGGGTTTCACAAGCAGGACGTAGAACTTGAGAATGATGAGAAGGCGATTCAAGCTGACGATTTACTTTGTGAGCAGATATTAGAAGAAGCAGGTGGCTCCAATTTGAAGAAAGGTGAGGGGTTTCTTCAAAGCAGCTACAATTCAGAAAACCCTCTGAAGAAACAGGTATCTTCACGTAAGAAAGGGTACCCTCACAAAACCTCAGGCTGCGTCTTTGACGGCACAGAATTAATACTGGAAGAACAATTAACTGAGCAATGTAGCGAGTCAGTTGGAATTCAGTGCACTGACGTTGAGACAAGGAAATTTCAAATGTATTCCTTGAACGTTGAAGAAAAGTTGGAGAGCTGCATTGTTCCCAAAGTACAGTCAATTCAGTTGTCATTGGAGCTCCCTTTATTAGACCTCAAGAAAGAACCCCGACAGGGCTTTGAGGGGGAAGAAGGAGAGGAAGAGGATGAGGATGATGATGAAAGTGATGACTCCGATGAAGAACTTGGCATCTATAACATTCAGGAACACAGTGAAGAGAGCGAGGAAGAACTTCCCACTGTTCCCATTATTGTGACAGAGAAGGATGATGGGAAGAATCTAAGAAGTCTTCTCAAGTTGCCGAATTTGGTGTGTGAGACCTTTTGTGATGATCTTGACCGAAAGAAAAAAGTAGTGTCTTTCTACGATGACGTCACTGTCTACCTTTTTGACCAGGTAGGGTGGGTCCTAAACATTTTCCACTTTGTTTTACCAGATTGGTGCACCAGCTTAGAGAGTTAGTTATCTAACCAGCCATCAAGAGCAATCTTTTCACACAGAGGGTGGTATGTGTATGGAATGAGCTGCCAGAGGAAGTGGTGGAGGCTAGTACAATTGCAACGTTTAAGAGGCATTTGGATGGGTTTATGAATAGGAAGGGTTTGGAGGGATATGGGCCGGGTGCTGGCAGGTGGGACTAGATTGGGTTGGGATATCTGGTCGGCATGGACGGGTTGGACCGAAGGGTCTGTTTCCATGCTGTACATCTCTATGACTCTAATGTCTGTCAGTATGTAAGATCTTAAGTGAAGTAGAAAAGGCTAATCCAAAGCATAATTTGAAGATGAAACACAACGTTAAGACACAGAGGCTTGGATATAAAACTGATGGATAAGGCTGACATCAGAATGCACCTCATGAAAACCTTGGTTGAGAATATTTTCTGAGTCAGGCATTATAAGCAAAATCGCACCATCATTTGCTGTAATTGAGGAGAACTCCAGTTTCCTCTGGGAAGGTGTCTGAGTTAGATCCCATAACTTCTGTTGTTTATCTTCTAGACATAAGTTGATTTCCCCTCTACTGTTCCTCATCACTCGATGCACATGAAACGGGATGTATTGGGTTTTCAGGTTTCTGTCCATCAGTGCAGTGTCAGTCCCTCTCGGAATCAGAAGATTTAAGCCTCAATTCTGAGACATGAATATAAGGTCAGCACAGTACAGAGAAATTACGGAATTCCAACCTTTCAACTACATGTAGTGTGATAGCACAAGTGGATCATATGACATTTCCTGAAGGTGACTGGAGTTCCCCTGTTGTCCTGGATGATGTTTATCCCTTTAAAATAAAACTTCTAACATATGAACCCAAATTCCACAATTTGAAAATAAATCACAACAGCCGCCTCTCCTACCTTCTACAACATTCACAATGTTGACCTGTTCCTCTTCCCCAGATTGAAAATATGTGCTCTGCTCCTTCCCAAAAAGATGAAGCTTTCATGCAGAATACACTTAGGTCTTTCCCCATGTGGGATGCGTCCTCGCTGCCATTTCTTCCCCGGCTTCCCATTGGTCTGACATCAGTGGCCAGTGAGCATTCTCAAGACCCCAGTGACAGTCAGTCACATCCAGTTGACCAATGGGGAAAGAGTGATCGGGGATTAGGAAAGTGGGAATGTGTGAATAAAGAGAGGATGTAAGGAAATGGAGAAAGTAAAAGAAACAGTGGTTGGATTGAGAACTTTAATTAGGCCACGTTTGGAATATTGCATGCAGTTCTGGTCGTCACACTACCAGAAAGACGTGGATGCTTTGGAGTGGGTACAGAGAAGGTTTACCAGGATGTTGCCTGGCCTGGAGGGTTTTAATTATGAGAGAGGTTGGATAAACTCGGATTGTTTTCACTGGAAAGTCCTGATGACCTGATATGAGAGATATAGCTAACATGGATAGTCAGAGACTCTTTCTCAATGTGGAAAGGTCAAGTACAAGATGGTACAGGTTTAAGGTGAGAGGGGAAAGTTGAGGGGAGAAGTGCGGGGAAAATGTTTCACACAGAGGGTGGTGGTAGCTTGGATGCACTGTTAGTAGTTGTGGTGGAAGCAGGTACAATAGGAACGTATAAGGTGTATCTTGATAGACACATAAACAGGAGGCAAACAGATGGATAGAAATCACTTGTGGGCAATAAGTAACAGATCTAAATAAGAATTAGAACTGGCACAGGCTTGTTGAGATGAAGAGCCTGTTCCTGTACTGTATTGAATTGCCTCTAAATTCAGAGTGAAAACAGTCCTGCAATCTCAAGCCTCTTCCATCCTCAGTATAATGTCTTATCCCTGGGGATCAGTCTGGGAACTGATATTGTATATTTTCTACAACATCAATCGTTTTTCAATTACAGGGCTCCTAAAACTGTTCACGGTGTTGTGGGACCTACAGTTCATGCAAATTTGTCATTAACATTTGCTCCTTTTTTTAAAAAATGAAATCCTCTTAGCAATTTTGAACTTAATGTTTCAGTCTCTCTATCCATTCACACCTCACAGTCTTGCCATTAGATAAATGTTTTCATTGTTTGCATTTCCCTTCCAGATGAACTCCCCACTAAACTGTATCTACCACCTATCTGCCCACTGTCCAATCCCATCCATATCCTCTTGAACGTTTCCATGACCCCAAATAGAAGCTGTCAAGTCCTTTAGTTTAGTGATCTCTGTAAATTTGGCAAACGGTATGCACTTTGGAGACAGAATATCAGGGTGAAACTAAATTAGATGTTTTTGGAATTCTGCCTTTTTCTAGTTCAAGTGTATTGAAGCCAAGAAATGTACTTCTTTATTCTTCAACATGGCTGTTAAATTTATACTATTTAATAAGGTGATGTGATGAATTCCCTCTTTAAAACTATGCAGATCTGAAACAGTGCTTCCTTTAACGTGTCATCAGACAGACACATTTGCATTTTGTCTGAAGCTCCTGTTTAATGTACTCACATCAAAACTTCATCCAGTAAGTGAAACCATGTGATTTGTTTATCTTTCCAGAGTCAACAGTAACATTCGACAAAGTTTTATAGCTGGCACAATTATTCAACAAGTATTAATAATTGATCATATTAATTTGCAACATTTCCAAATGTGTTAGTGTCGCATTTGAGTCCATGGTTCAGTTGATTAAAGGAATCACTTTCTAAGTGTTCAGTACATTGCTCTGAGTAAATTGTGTTATTGATTGTAGCATTTACTAAATTTGCAGAATGATGATGCTCAGTGTTAATGTCATTCCAGTTTTTGTACAGCACTCTGCTTTTTAAGAAGACAAAAGAGGAAAATCAGAGAATTACAGACCTTTAGTCTAATATCTGTGAGTGGGGAGGTTGTTGTAGTCTATAATCACGAGTAGGTGCTCTAATTGGCAGGATGTGACCAGTGGTGAATCAGAAAGGTCTGTGTTAGAGCTCAGTTATTCACATGGGATAATGGCATAAAAAGTCAGATATCTAGGTTTGCTGATGACACAAAGTTGTGCAGCATTGCAGACAGTGTGGATGACAGCATAAAATTATAAAGAGATATTGATAGGCTAAGTGAATGGGCAAAACTGTGGCAGATGGAGTTCAGTGTAAGCAAGTGTGAGGTAATCCATTTTGTACTGAAAAAGGATAGATCAGAGTACTTTCTAAATGGTATGACGTGAAATAAAGTGGACATCCAAAGATACTTGAAGATTCAGATGAAGAGATCTTTAACATGTCACAAACAGGTGCATAAAGTAATCAAGAAAGTGAGTGGAATGCTGGCCTGTACATCTATAGCACTGGGTGGTGTTGCCAAACAAAGAGACTTTGGAGTGCAGGTGCAAAGTTTCTTGGAAGTAGAGTCACATCAAGGAAGACAGGGTAGTGAAGAGGCATTTGGTATGCTTGCCTTTACTGGTCAGTGCACTGAGTATGGGAGTTCATGTTGCAGCTGTCCAGGACATTGGTTAGGCCACTGTTGGAACAATGCATTCGGTTCTGCCCTCCTTGCTATCAGAAAGATGTTGTGAATCTTGGAAAGATTCAGAAAATATTCACAAGGATGTTGCCAGGGTTGGAGGGTTTGAGCTATAGGGAGGGGCTGAACAGGCTAGGGCTGTTTTCCCTGGAGCGTCACAGGACAAGGGGTGACCTTATAGAGGTTTATAAAATCATAAGGGGCATGGAGAGGGAGAATAGTCAAGGTCTTTTCCCCAGGCTGGGGGAGTCCAGAACTAGAGGGTATAAATTTAAGGTGAGAGGGAAAAGATTTAAAAGAGACCTAATGGGGAACTTTTTCACGCAGAGGGTGGTGCGTGTATGGAATGAGTTGCCAGAGGAAGTGGTGGAGGCTGGTACAATTACAATATTTAAAAGGCATCTGGATGAGTGTATGAATAGGATGTGTTTGGAGGGATATGGGCCGGGTGCTGGCAAATGGGACTAGATTAATTCAGGATTTCTGATCAGCAGGATCTATTTCCTTGCTGTACATCTCGATGACTCTATGAATCTATAAGGAGGCAGAAGTGATGCTGCAGTTAGGAGCCGATTTGGAGCGAGTAGGTCTGGGCACCACAGCCTTGGAGGGTGTACAATGTAGGTTGACAAGAATGATACCTGGACTTCAGGAGTTATAAGGATAGATTACACAAATTAGGCCTGTTTTCTCTAGAATTTAAAAGGGTAAAAGGTGATCTGATTGAAATCTTCAAGTTTACAGATGAAGACACTGTAGATAAAGATAAACTGTTTTCCACTATAATCCAGTGGTTGGGGATTCTACAAGAAGGGGGCAGAGTCTGAGAATTAAGCCACACCAATCAGGGGAGATGTTCGGAAGTATTCCTACACACAAAGGGTGGTAAATGTTTGCAACTCTCTTCCACAAATGGCAATGGATGCCTGCGTTGTTCAGTTGTTTCTTTTTAAATCCGAGATAGAGAAATATTTGTTAAGCAAAGACATGAAGGGATATAGGCCAAAGGCAGGTATAAAGAGATGGGTCATGCCCCTCCTTTTCCTTCAGCCTCTCCAGTTTAACCCTGAACACTGGCATAATTTCTACCACAGCCTCTGTCGTTGGAAATATATTTCTCAGGCTTGTAACTCTCTGTGTAAAGTGGTTCTGCTGCCCTCTGCCCACAGATTGCTGATGTAACTGTGTCTCCCCTCATTATGATCCTTCAGCTAACCATTACTGAGATTGAGTGTACGGCGTTAATGAATGTGCTCTTATAAACGTTCAAAGGTGGCTCTGTTTGTTTACGTTTTGCTGTGATACACTGAGAATTAACACTGTGAAATGCTGGAGCACAACTTTCATTTTGCAGCCCCTGCTGTCATTTTGCTGAACAATACAACATTGTCATCTTTCTTAGCGAGTACTTTAAATGGTACAATCTGTGTTAAGAATCTTACCGATCTGCACTTGTGTGTCCTTGTGATCTGCAGTTTACAGAAACATTTCTGAATTCAGAACCTGAAACTACTTTCCTTTGAACTCGTCACATCCCTAAGCATCACATAATCTGATCTCATCTGGTCTCCAAATGATCCGTTTTCCAGTGGGTTTTAATTGCTTGTCCCAGCAGCCCAATGACCAGGGTTCACTTGCTGACTTGACAACATTCGTTTGCAGATTTTCGGGCTGGAAAACCCATTTTGGCAGGAGGGCCGAAGGAAAGTTACTGTCTCCTCCCTGTGCTTCTGATATCCACAGGGAAAATATCCAGCTCTCAAAACACCACAGACTGACAGCTCACTCAGCACTCCCAGTGACACAGGACCTCAAACACCCTTCCTCACCACCCCGATCGCCTGTCTGAAATCCCTACTGGAATATACTGCATCCCCTACAAACTGCTGTATGGGCATGCACCTCCCATCAGACACCACCCCATCTCCAACGGCAGTCTGTTCACTGATCCGAGAAGGGAGGTCTGTACCTACCCCCCCCAACACAAACATCTGGACAAACCTCTCGGCCTGTGAGTTGGGCAGGAGGAGATGTGGCCATTCACTCCTTCAATGGAATAAATGAGGAACAGCCCAAACTGTGATTGTGGCCATCCTATGCGCACACACTGTGACCCCCTGCCTGAGGCACCCATTCCTAGTGGCATCCCAACCATTCACTCTGCATCAGGTGAAGGCTCTGCACAGATATTCAGCTGAGCTGCTTTCTTCTCTTCTATTCCCCATCAGCGTAGTACCGTTTCTCAAACCATCTCTGCCATGCCACAGTTATAAAAACCACTCAAGGTGTCTGTACTGTGAACTCACCCTGGAAATAAACACTGCATGCTCAATGAATGAAATAATTAAAATAAAATCATGTCCTGCTGATCTGCAGTTCCATTACTTACTCCAAACAAATATAACATAAGAACTAGGAGCAGGAGTAGGCTGTCCAGCCCTTTAATAACAACATGGCTAATATTTTCATGGCCTCAGCTCCTCTCACTGTATCCCTTCATTCTTTTATTGTTCAAAAAATTATCTAATTTAGCTTTAAAAACATTTACTGAAGAAGCCTCAACCTTTTCATTGGGCAGGGAATTCCACAGATTCACAGCACTCTGGGTGAAGAAGTTCCTTCTCAACTCAGTCCGAAATCTGCTCCCCCGGATTTTGAGGCAATGCCCTCTTGTCCTGCCAGTGGAACCATCCTCTCTACTTCTATCTTAACTATTCCCTTCATAATTTTATATGTTTCTATAAGACTCCCCCCTCATTCTTCTGAATTTCAATGAATACAATCCCAGTCTACTCAGTCCCTCCTAATAAACCAATGCCCTCCACTCCGGAATCAACCTGGTGAACCTGTCTGCACCGCCTCCAGTGCCAGTACATCCTTTCTCAAGTAAGGAGACCAAAACAGTACACAGTACTCCAGGTGTGGCCTCACCAGCATCCTGTACAGCTGTAACATTACCCCTCTGCTTTTAAACTCAATCCCTTTAGCAATGATGGACAAAATTCCATTTGCCTTCCTAATTACCTCCAGCACCTGCAGACCAACGTTCTCCGATTCATTCACAAGGACACCCAGGTCCCTCTGCACAGCAGTGTGCTGCAATTTCTTACCATTCATGTAATAATCCTTTTCACTGTTATTCCTACTGAAATGGATGACATGACATTTATTAACATTGTACTCCATCTGCCAGTCATAGAGTCATAGAGATGTACAGCATGGAAACAGACCCTTCAGTCCAACCCGTCCATGCCGACCAGATATCCCAACCCAATCTAGTCCCACCTGCCAGCACCCGGCCCATATCCCTCCAAACCCTTCCTATTCATATACTCATCCAAATGCCTCTTAAATGTTGAAATTGTACAAGCCTTCACCACATCCTCTGGTAGCTCATTCCATACACATACCACCCTCTGCGTGAAAAAGTTGCCCCTTAAGTCACTTTTATATCTTTCCTCTCTCACCCTAAACCTATGCCCTCTAGTTCTGGACTCCCTGACCCCAGGGAAAAGACTTTGTCTATTTATCCTATCCATGCCCCTCATAATTTTGTACACCTCCATAAGGTCACTCCTCAGCCTCCAACGCTCCAGGGAAAACAGCCCCAGCCTGTTCAGCCTCTCCCTGTAGCTCAGATCCTCCAACCCTGGCAATATCCATGTAAGTCTTTTCTGAACCCTTTCAAGTTTGGCAACATCTTTCCAATAGGAAGGAGACCAAAATTGCACACAATATTCCAACAGTGGCCTAACCAATGTCCTGTACAGCCACAACATGACCTCCCAACTCCTGTACTCAATACTCTGACAAATAAAGGAAAGCATACCAAATGCCACCTTCACTATCCTATCGACCTGCGACTCCACTTTCAAGGAGCTATGAACCTGCACTCCAAGTTCTCTTTGTTCAGCAACACTCCCTAGGACCTTACCATCAAGTGTATAAGTCCTGCTAAGATTTGCTTTCCCAAAATGCAGCACCTCGCATTTATCTGAATTAAACTCCATCTGCCACTTCTCAGCCCATTGGCCCATCTTGTCCAGATCCTGTTGTAATCTGAGGTATCCCTCTTCGCTGTCCACTACACTTCCAATTTTGGTGTCATCTGCAAACTTACTAACTGTACCTCTTAAGCTCGCATTCAAATCATTTATGTAAATGACAAAAAGTAGAGGACCCAGCACCGATCCTTGTGGCACTCCACTGGTCACAGGCCTCCAGTCTGAAAAACAACCCTCCACCACCAACCTCTGTCTTCTACCTTTGAGCCAGTTCTGTATCCAAATGATTAGTTCTCCCTGTATTCCATGAGATCTAACCTTGCTAATCAGTCTCCCATAGGAAACCTTGTCGAACGCCTTACTGAAGTCCATATAGATCACATCTACTGCTCTGCCCTCATCAATCTTCTTTGTTACTTCTTCAAAAAACTCAATCAAGTTTGTGAGACATGATTTCCCACACACAAAGCCATGTTGACTATCCCGAGTCCTTGCCTTTCCAAACACATGTACATCCTGTCCCTCAGGATTCCCTCCAACAACATGTCCACCACCGAGGTCAGGCTCACTGGTCTATAGTCCCCTGGCTTGTGCTTACCACCCTTCTTAAACAGTGGCACCACTTTTGCCTACTTTCTTTATACTAAGGATTCACTCGTTCTATCCTGTCTATACCTGACATATGCTTCCTGCTTTTTCTTAACCAAACCCTCAATTTCTTTAGTTATACAGCATTCTCTATATCTACCAGCCTTCCCTTTCACCCTGACAGGAATATACTTTCTCTGGATTCTTGTTGTCTCATTTCTGAAGGCTTCCCATTTTCCACACGTCCCTTTACCTGCGAACATCTGCCTCCAATCAGCTTTCGAAAGTTCTTGCCTAATACCGTCAAAATTGGCCTTTCTCCAATTTAGAACTTCAACTTTTAGATCTGGTCTATCCTATTCCATCACTATTTTAAAACGAATAGAATTATGGTTGCTGGCTCTAAAGTCCTCCCCCACTGACACCTCAGTTACTTGCCCTCCCTTATTTCCCAAGAGTAGGTCAAGTTTTGCACCTTCTCTAGTAGGTACATCCACATACTGAATCAGGAAATTGTCTTGTACACACTTAAGAAATTCCTCTCCATCTAAACCTTTAACACTATGGCAGTCCCAGTCGATGTTTGGAAAGTTAAAATCCCCTACCATAACTAGCCTATTATCCTTTGACCACTCAAACTAGTATCTGTGTCTCTTTGCAAAGTTTCACAGTCCTCTGCACACTTTGCTCTACCACTCATCTTAGTGTCATTCACAAACTTTGACATACTACACATGGTGCCCAATTCCAAATCATCTATATAAATTGTAAATAATTGCGTTCCTAACACTCTTCCCTGAGGTACATCATTAGTCACTTATTGCCAATTAGAATAGCACTCCTTTCTCTCTGCTCTTTGCTTTCTGTTGGTTAACCAATTCTCTATCCATGTTAATACATTACTTCTAACCCCTTGCATCTTTACTTTATGCAGCAGCCTTTTATGCTGCCCCTTGTCGAATGCCTTTTGGAAATCTAAGTACACCATATCTACTGGGTGCCCGTTCTCCATTGTATTCATAATGTCTTCATAGAATTCCAAAAGTTTAGTTAAGCCTGACCCTCATAAACCCATGCTGCATCTGCCCAATGGGACAATTTCTATCAGATGCCTGGCTATTTCTTCCTTGATAATAAACTCAAGTATTTTCCGCACTACAGAAGTTCAGCTAACAGGTTTATAAATCCCCATCTTCTGCCTACCACCCTTCTTAAATAATGGCATCACTTTTGCTGTTTTCCATCTTCTGGAATTGCCCCAGAATCCAGTGAATTTTGGAAAATTACCACAAGTGCAGTTGCTATTTCTCCCACCAACTCTTCCTGTACCCTGGGATACATTCCTTAGCTCCATTAACTTGTCCAACACTACCCCTTTGTGCGAATTATTGTTTCCAGGTCCTCACCTACCTTCATCTCTTTGTCAATTACTGGCATGTTATTCATGTCCTCCACTCTGAAGACCAATACAAAATACCTGTTCAATGCCTCAGCCATTTCCTCATATCCCATTACTTAATCCCCCTTCTCATCCTCGAAAGGACCAATGTTTACTTCAGCCACTCTTTTTTGTTTTATATTTTTATAGAAATGTTTGCTATCTGTCTTTATATTCTGGGCTAATTTTTTCTCATAACCTATCTTACTTTTCTTTATAGCTCTTTTTGTGGCTTTCTGTTGACCTTTAAAGCTTTCCCAGTCTTCTAGTTTCTCACAGATTTTGGCTACTTTGTATGCCTTCTTATTCAATTTGATAGCGTCCCTTATTTCCTTAGACACCTCTGGCAGATTACCCCTTTCCTACAGTCCTTCCTATTCACTGTTTTTTTTTCTTTTGCTGAGCACTTTCAAAAATTGCTTTGAAAGTCCTCCACTGTTCATCAACTGTCCCATCATAAAGTCTTTGCTTCCAGTCTAATTTAGCCACCTCCTCCCTCATCCTATTGTAGTCTCCCTTGTTTAAGCACAGGACCCTGGTATTGGATTTTATCTTCACGCTTTCCATCTGTATTCTAAATTCAACTATGCTGTGGTCACTCCTTCCAAGAGGATCCTTAACTATGATATCATTAATTATTCCTGTCTCATTACACAGGACCAGATCTAGGATAGCTTGCTCCCTCATTGGTTCCATTACATACTGTTCAAGAAAACTATCACTGATACACTCAACGAACTCCTCCTCAAGGCTACTCTGACTGAGCTGGTTTGACTAATCGACATGTAGATTAAAATCCCTCATGATAATTGCTCTTAACATTTTTACAGGCGTTGATTATTTCTTTGTTTATTGCCCAACCCAGTGTGATATTATTATTTGGTGGTCTATATCACCTCTCACCACCGCCCTAATGTCGTCCCTAAATATCAGAGATACTCCACCTCCCTTACCTTCCTGTCTGTCCTTCTGAATAGTCTGATACCCCTGGATATTTAACTCCCAGTCATGACCATCCTGTAACCATGTCTCCATAATGGCTACTAAATCATACTCATTTGCGATGATTGGTGCTGTTAGCTCATCAACCTTATTACGAATGCTACGAACATTCTGTTAAAGTTCCCTTATGCTCGTTTTTGTACCCTCTTTATGAAATCCAACATGTCCAGTAATAATACTTCCTGAGTTATTCTTCCTTTTCATTTCTTTCATAGCCTGTTAAATTCTCCATCACGCATGTTAACCTGCTGCACCTCTTTATTTACCAACATCAATAGCTTCTGTCTTGGTTTATCCTCCCCCACTGTCAGACAATGATACAACTGCCCGTGTCCTTTGTTCCAAGCAGAGCCAATCTTCTAGTTGGCATCCAAATACTTGATGGAGAATCGGCACATTCTCAGCAGACCAGAGACCCTGTGGGTTACTGTACCCACCCTGCTCTCTGGTCCAGCTGCTCTCCATTGTCCCAGTTACTCTCTCCCAGAGCTCTCCACTGAGTCCAGATTTCAGCTGTCCCCCAGTCTTTTCACTCATGTCTCCTCAGTGCTGTCTCCCAGGGAGAAATAGAAAGTGGCAGATCACCAGCCAGTGACTTGAAGTGCACTCAAACGTGGAATTATTTTGTTTCAGGAAAGTCCAACGGGTGAACTCAGTGAGCAGAACATTCCAGATGTTGACCCAACATTTCAGCACCATCCTGAAGAGTTGCAAAATAAAGGGGCTGGTGTTTCCACGGCAACACAGAGGCAGAATACTTCCAAACATTCATCGGATGAGAATGCCTCTGAAGAAAGTAATCTGAATTTCTAAACGAAAAGCTTCCAGTTTGAGCAATATATTTACAATATGCTGCAGATTGGGACATATTCAATACTGCTTCCTCATTGTTGGAAATAATTTGGCAGACATTACGTGACAGACAACAGACACAGTCAAAGAGATTGGAGCTAGCAGCACTGTTAGCTGCTTGTGGTGCAGTGGTAATGTCCTGACCTCTGAAATAGGAGGCCAGGGTTCACGTCTCACCTGCTCCAAAGGTGTATAAAGCCACCTTTGAACAGGTTGAAACAATAATAATAGCTTCTGACCATGAGGACACTTGTGGTAGTGTCCCCACCTCTAAGCCAGGAGTCACATGTTCAGGTGCCACCTGCTCCAGAGGTGTTTAACAACATTTCTGGAACAAGCTGATTTAAAACAATCTGAACAGCCCCATTGTAAATATTGGTGAAAATTTCTTCTCTGGATGTAGCTTTGCTCACTGAGCTGGAAGGTTCATTTTCAGACATTTCGTCACCATACTAGGTAATATCTTCAGTGAGCCTCCGGACAAAGGCTTCGTCCGGCGGCTCACTGAAGATGTTACCTACTACGGTGACGAAATGTCTGAAAATGAACCTTCCAGCTCAGCGAGCAAACCTACATCCAGAGCCTCAACCTGAGCTACAAATCTTCTCAAAACTCACTAAAATGTCTTCTATTAGTGTCCCATGCTGCTGCTTAGATTGATCAGAGAGAATAGTATCAGAGCACATCCCCACTTCAGGCCTTCTGATAGACAGAATGTCATTGATAAAGCAGCTGACGATGGTTAGGCCTAGTTGATGCCTTAAGGTCTGGAATTTCTTCCTTCAATTGTTGCATTTGTGTATCTTCCCATAAGTAGCTTCTTGAAACCCACCACTCCATCCAAACATTCGACGGCTTGTAATATTACCTTATGTGGTGTTAAATGTTATTTGATGATGATCTATGAAGCACATTGAGGATGTTTCACTATATTGCTCAGGTACTATCCAAGTACAAGTTATTACCAGAGATTTGTATTCTCTTCATAAAGTCTTTCTGATCATGAATTCCATTTAAAATATTAAAATCTATTTGTAATACATAATACAATGATTTTTCCCTTTCTCTCTGTACCTGCCCATTCCATCCATCAATATCATCCTGCAATCTTCAGACTCTGTCACAATATCCAGTATTTCTCAAGGTCATGACATCTCAACATCAGATCTTAAATAGTTCCTTTACTTTCGGAGCCCAAATTACCTATGCCAAGAGTAAATACCATTAGCGGCAACATAGACCCAGCCCAAGGAATTGAAATTGCTTGGCTTTTTACTTCCCAGTAATCTCCCAGTCAATGTGAAGCAATCCTCCTTAATGCAGTGTGCTACCAAGTGCAGTAGAACACAGCCCTTCAGCCCGCGATGTTGTACCGATCTTTTATCCTTCTCTAAGATCAAGCTAACCTACATGTCATTCGTTTTACTATCATCCATGTGCCTTTTCCAAGAGTCACTTAAATGTCCCTATTGTCTCTGACTCCACTCCCACCACTGGCAGTGCATTCCACCCACACACCACACTCTGTGGAAAGAACCTACCTCTGACATCTCTCCAAAATTTCCTCCAATCACCTTCAAATTATGCCCCCTCTTGATTGATGTTTCTGCCCTGGGAAAAAGTCTCTATTCACTCTAACTATGCCCCTCATCATCTTGCACATCTCTATCAAGTCACCTCTCATCCTTCTTCACTCCAATGAGAAAAGCCCTAGCTCCCTCAACCTTTCACATCAAATGTATTCTGGAATTCATATAGACCACATCCACTACCCCTTCCCTCAATTATCCCTCTGTAGTTCTTCAAAGAATTTTATAAGATATGTTGTGGCACCTGATAGATAACGCATCAATTGTGCTTCGGGTTTGTTATTATAGAAGCGCCTGTCTAGTCTTTCCACTGTTAAATCTCTCACTGTGACTGTATCCTGCACATATCTGCCCCATGGTCTACTTGTGACTGTCCTCTGCTGGCTGTTGCCATTCACAGCAAGTATCCAGTGCTGAAAATGTATTTCTCACAGCAGGCATGATTTGGAGGTGCCTATGTTGGCCTGGGGTGTACAAAGTTAAAAAATCACACAACACCAGGTTATAGTCTAACAGGTTTATTTGGAAGCACTAGCTTTTGGAGCACTGCTCCTTCATCAGGTGAGGATCAGTGCTCTGAAAGCTGGTGCTTCCAAATAAACCTGTTGGACTATAACCTGGTGTTGTGTGATTTTTAACTCCTCACAGCAGGGTCCTCTTGGGACCTTGCCACTTTCTTCTTCCTGTTGGCACTTGGTTACAGTTTTAACTTGCATGGTCCTGGTGTGGAGCTTCTCAGACCAGGATGAAACCATTTTTTGTTGACATTGAAAATCATAGAAAATGTTTCTAATTTGGTGTCTTGCACTCCCAGAAGCATCAAGCCAAAAATCCTTCCATTGTAAAGACTTGACTTACTGCATGAACTTGCTGAGAGAAATGAGTGGTTATCAAGAGTTGACCTATTGAATGTCAAATTGTTTCCATCATTGAAATTGTGACTCTAAAACTCTTTGCTTTTTTTGGATATCTAATTGATTGTCAAACCACTATTTAACTTCTGTGCTATGTTTCGATGTGCGTCAGGTGGAGGCTTTGAGTGGGATGATGACTTTCCGTTGGTATCGGTCCGGTCATCGTTAGAGCCTGAAGGTTCCTCCTTGACATCTGACCCTGCCTCGGCTGCTGTTCTGTCAGGGCTAGAACAAAGTCAGGTGCAGAAAACCCACTTCTCCCGCTTCACCATCTCCCCGGCCACTGTCTCTCGGTTCTCAATTACGCATGTCTTGGACTCGGAAATTGAGTCACTTGGAGGTAAGCAAGAACTCTACAAATGGCCTGCTAATGAAACAGGTTGACGGTTTTGTTTCGGAGGCTCTGGAATCTTCTTCCTAAAGAAAAGAATCATCAAAATGTTTATATGATTCCCTTACTGAACTGCATTCCAAAAAGTAATTCAATGGTCATAAAGTCTCTCAGGATATCCTGAGGACTATATAAATGCCTGGCCTGTAAAACTATGCCACACTATCCCACTGAGTGAGCCCAGCTGACATTTCCATCAATCCTGAACAGCTCTGGGTAATTTCAGATGACCAAGCTGCCCCTCAATTGGGACAAGTTAGAGTATCGTGTCCCTCCAGATCTTCAAATCTTTCCACTGGCAGCAAGTGAGAGGACTGGCCCTCTGATTATTCATCTCTCTCTTTCTCTCTCTCCCCCCTCTCCCCATCTACCACCCATGCCTTCAGTGGTTGATCCATGGGACCCACTAAACAAACTGGCATCTGTCTCACTGAAACAATTATTCTGTTTTGGGTTAAAACAGGTAGAAGATTTCGCATCTCTATGTGTGTGGATGTAGTCAGGTTCTGAATGAGGTGCCTTTTGAATGTATCTAGTTCTGATTTTCTGACTCCTCACCCAAGATTCCCGATGTACCCATTGTCTGAATTTCACCCCGGATACGGCCACAGTTGACTGAGCAGTTGGAGTTTTTAACTGCTCATGCAGCATAGCCAAGCCATGTGAACCCCGACAAAGATCCAGATGTCTCCCTAGGTCACTGCTCCCACTGGCTGAGTGCCCTCTGAAATGAATTGACCGAATGGACCCAAGTGAAGTCAGTGCCCATTGCTTATTAATCACAGGCAGCTCCAAGAAATCTAACCTGAACATGGACCCTGATGTGTCTTTAGAAACTCTGTGCAAACGAGATGTGTGCTTGCATGCCTGTCGTTCCTTCTCTGTGTCATGACGACTATTTGTAGAATCTCTGCAGGGGGATTAGGGATGGGCAGTAAATGTGGAATCTCTCCAGGGTGATTAGGAATGGGCAGAAAATGTGGAATCTCTCCAGGGTGATGGGGGACGGGCAGTAAATGTGGACTCTCTCCACGGTGATTAGGGACGGACAGTAAATGCGGAATCTCTCCAGGGTGATTAGGGACGGGCAGTAAATGTGGAATCACTCCAGGGTGATTAGGGACGGACAGTAAATGTGGAATCACTCCAGGGTGATTAGGGACGGACAGTAAATGTGGAATCACTCCAGGGTGATTAGGGAAGGACAGTAAATGTGGAATCTCTCCAGGGTGATTGGGGACAGGCAGTAAATGTGGAATCTCTCCAGGGTGATTAGGGACGGACAGTAAATGTGGAATCACTCCAGGGTGATAAGGGACGGACAGTAAATGTGGAATTTCTCCAGGGTAATTAGGAACGGGCAGTAAATGTGGAATCTCTCCAAGTGATTAGGGACGGGCAGTAAATGTGTAATTTCTCCAGGGTGATTAGGGACGGACAGTAAATGTGGAATTTCTCCAGAGCGATTAGGGACGGGCAGTAAATGTGGAATCACTCTAGGATGATTAAGGACGGACAGTAAATGTGGACTCTCTCCAGGGTGATTAGGGACGGGCAGTAAATGTAGAATTTCTCCAGGGTGATTAGGGACGGGTAGTAAATGTGGAATCTCTCCAGGGTGATTAGGGACGGGCAGTAAATGTGGAATCTCTCCAGGTTGATTAGGGACGGACAGTAAATGTGAAATCTCTTCAGGGTGATTAGGGACGGACAGTAAATGTGGAATCTCTCCAGGGTGATTAGGGACGGACAGTAAATGTGGAATCACTCCAGGGTGATTAGGGACGGGCAGTAAATGTGGAATCTCTCCAGGGTGATTAGGGACGGGCAGTAAATGTGGAATCTCTCCAGGGTGATTGGGACGGGCAGTAAATGTGGAATCTCTCCAGGGTGATTAGGGAACGGGCAGTAAATGTGGAATTTCTCCAGGCTGATTGGGAACGGACAGTAAATGTGGAATTTCTCCAGGGTGATTAGGGACGGGCAGTAAATATGGAATCACTCCAGGGTGATTTAGGACGGACAGTAAATGTGGAATCTCTCCAGGGTGATTAGGGACGGACAGTAAATGTGGAATCTCTCCAGGGTGATTGGGGACAGGCAGTAAATGTGGAATCTCTCCAGGGTGATTAGGGACGGGCAGTAAATGTGGAATCTCTCCAGGGTGATTAGAGACGGACAGTAAATGTGGGATCTCTCCAGGGTGATTAGGGACGGACAGTAAATGTGGAATCACTCCAGGGTGATTAGGGACGGACAGTAAATGTGGAAACTCTCCAGGATGATTAGGGACGGGCAGTAAATGTGGAATCTCTCCAGGGTGATTAGTGACGGGCAGTAAATGTGGAATTTCTCCAGGGTGATTGGGAACGGACAGTAAATGTGGAATTTCTCCAGGGTGATTAGGGACGGGCAGTAAATATGGAATCACTCCAGGGTGATTTAGGACGGACAGTAAATGTGGAATCTCTCCAGGGTGATTAGGGACGGACAGTAAATGTGGAATCTCTCCAGGGTGATTGGGGACAGGCAGTAAATGTGGAATCTCTCCAGGGTGATTAGGGACGGGCAGTAAATGTGGAATCTCTCCAGGGTGATTAGAGACGGACAGTAAATGTGGGATCTCTCCAGGGTGATTAGGGACGGACAGTAAATGTGGAATCACTCCAGGGTGATTAGGGACGGACAGTAAATGTGGAAACTCTCCAGGGTGATTAGGGACGGGCAGTAAATGTGGAATCTCTCCAGGGTGATTAGTGACGGGCAGTAAATGTGGAATTTCTCCAGGGTGATTGGGAACGGACAGTAAATGTGGAATCTCTCCAGGGTGATTGGGAACGGACAGTAAATGTGGAATCTCTCCAGGGTGATTAGTGACGGGCAGTAAATGTGGAATTTCTCCAGGGTGATTAGGGACGGGCAATAAATGTGGAATCTCTCAGGGGTGATTAGGGAATGACAGTAAATGTGGAATGTCTCCAGGGTGATTAGGGACGGGCAGTAAATGTGGAATCTCTCCAGGATGATTGGGAACGGGCAGTAAATGTGGAATCTCTCCAGGGTGATTGGGAACGGGCAGTAAATGTGGAATCTCTCCAGGGTAATTAGGGACGGACAGTAAATGTGGAATTTCTCCAGGGTGATTAGGGACGGGCAGTAAATGTGGAATCTCTCCAGGGTGATTAGGGACGGACAGTAAATGTGTAATTTCTCCAGGGTGATTAGGGACGGGCAGTAAATGTGGAATCTCTCCAGGATGATTGGGAACGGGCAGTAAATGTGGAATCTCTCCAGGGTGATTGGGAACGGGCAGTAAATGTGGAATCTCTCCAGGGTGATTAGGGACGGGCAGTAAATGTGGAATCTCTCCAGGGTGATAAGCGACGGACAGTAAATGTGGAATTTCTCCAGGGTGATTAGGAACGGGCAGTAAATGTGGAATCTCTCCAAGGTGATTCGGGACGGGCAGTAAATGTGTAATTTCTCCAGGGTGATTAGGGACGGACAGTAAATGTGGAATTTCTCCAGGGCGATTAGGGACGGGCAGTAAATGTGGAATCTCTCCAGGGTGATTAGGGACGGGCAGTAAATGTGGAATCTCTCCAGGGTGATTAGGGACGGGCAGTAAATGTAGAATCACTCCAGGGTGATTAGGGACGGGCAGTAAATGTGGAATCTCTCCAGGGTGATAAGCGACGGACAGTAAATGCTAGCTGAGCCTACAACAGCCCATGGACAGATTTTAAGAAATACCTGCACCAGCAAGGAATTCTAAATAATTCCCAGATTTGCAAAAGGTGAACAATGGGCCAGAATAGAATTAGAGATAGAATATCCTTTAATGTCACGTGTACAATAGGAGGAGTACCGTGAAGAGTTTTTACAGTGTCTGCCCATTATGGTACACGTACCTCGCTACAAATCTTGGATACAAAAGAGGAATTAAAAGTAGTTGCATTACTTTACAGAGTTTACAAAATAAGTTGGAAATAAGACATCTTCAAAGGAATGGCATGGCAGTCAGGTAAAAAAATTCCCAATACACATTACATTGTGGCAGCTCAGCGCAGGGCGTCTGCAACACAGCCCACTCCCAACAGCCGTCCCTGCTCCGTTCTGAGCCCCCAGGCCGCCCAGTAACGGCTCTCGGCTGCTCCAAGGTAAGCTCCAGGGACTGCCTCGCTGCTCCGGTTTGTGGTCTGGGACTCACGGCCCACACCCTGCTCACGGACCCCCCGCCTACGCCTGATGCTGCTCTCGGGCTAAGGCGAGCGAAAAACAAAAAGGGAGATAAAACCGACAAGAAGCAAAAGGAACGGATAGAGCAGAGGAGCTTGAGTAGGCGTGCCTTACTGTCCTTCTGGGTTAGTGGTGCTGGAAGAGCACAGCAGGACAGGCAGCATCCAAGGAGCAGCGACGTTTCGGGCAAAAGCCTTTATTCCTGATGAAGGGCTTTTGCCCGAAACGTCGATTTCGCTGCTCCTTGGATGCTGCCTGAACTGCTGTGCTCTTCCAGCACAACTAACCCAGAATCTGGTTTCCAGCATCTGCAGTCATTGTTTTTACCTTGTGCCTTACTGTGCTGCAAGGTCACATCTGAAACACCAAGCAGATTGAAACACGTACACATTGTCAATCCAAATTTCCTGGGACACTCAGGGGACTCCCCAACACCTCTCTCTCCCTTTTCCCCCCAACCACACCCACACTTACACACAATATTCTGGCCAGTATTTATCCATCAGCCAATTCCTGAGAATAGTTGACCTAGTCATTATTACTCTGATGTTTGTGGAAGCTTGCCGAATGCTGCCTTTCCCACATTCTCACAGCATAGTCTTCGAGACATGCTGAGGTTGTGGATATTTCAGTGATGTCTCTAATTCCTTCTTTTCCCCCTGATTCCTTCCAGAAAGCATTGAGGAGGGTGAAAGGGAATGACTCACACATTGAGCCTGGACTGGAATTCTAATTTTTGGAAAATAAAAAAGCAAACGGACAAGATCTGACAGAACCGCAAATGAATGTTTCGCACTATGACTTTAATTGCTTTGAATTGTTGGACAATTTGATTGCGAGTTTTTGGCTGCTAGCACAGGTGGACGCACTGTTACAATGACCTTGTGGGGGTTAACGTTGCTGCGCAATTCTCAAGTCTCCTCGGTGTGGTCTGGGCCCTCTCCCCTCTCCAGCCGGCCTGTATTTAACCAGGATTCCAAGGATTTCGCTGCAAGCCGATTTGGGGATGGAGCAGACTCTGTCTGACAGGAAATATTTATTAGACGGAGGAGACTGTTCATGTCACAAGCCTACCACGGTGAGGAAAAAAGCTGATCTTTCCACCACAGAGCAACTGTGAGGGTTTTCTGAAAATAGACACTGCAGACTGTACCAAGCTCCATTTGTAATGAACCATTTTTGCCAATAATGCCATCTGCTTATAGTCTCATCTGCTCGGGCATCAGATAAGAAGTGTTTGGATGAGGCTACTCAGTATTCTTTGCCCACATCCCAGTACAAATGTTGTCCCATTGAACATGCCTCTCAGTATTCAGTCCACAGTATTTAGTGTTTCTGCCTCTCCGCGTTTGATATGGAATAGTGTAGAAAATCAGTTAAACTGCAATCTCTATACTATTTTTGTAAAACCATTCAGACTACTGATGAATATATTGTAAATGTTGCCAAAGAGATGTAAAAAATGTGCAGCCCCTAGCTACATTAGTTGCTACCTGTATGGCTTTAAGCTGTCGTGTCACAGTACAAACTTTACAAAGGAGACGCTGAATATGTAGCAATTTTTTGCCTCCATCATCAAGCTATACAGACGCAACATTTATTATATTAAAGAAATGACCGGTTGCATGATGCCAGTGAGCAAGGCTGTCTTTGAAATGTCACAGCTGTTAGTACTTTGTATAACTGATCAATACGGGTCATTACTGCTCTTCAGTGTTTTATTTCCATTTAGCTAGCAGCATGTGGTTTAAATCGCCAGACTAATAAACTTTTTACAATATCTTACATTTGTTCTTTTTATGTTGCCTGCCTGGCTCGTTCTTTGCTTCACAATTAATGAGAAAGTCCAGAATTAGGATCAGAAGTAGACCATTCGGCCTCTCAGCCATTTCTGACATTTAATGGAATCATGGATGATCAATTGGTGTTTCAACTTCCATATTCCCACCTACTTCAGATAACCATTGGTTCTTTTACCCAACAACAATCTATCTGCCACTGCCTGAAAATATTTGATGGCATGTCTCCACCTGAGGCAGAGAGTTTCAAAGTTCTGCAATCCTCAGCGTGAAGAATTTCCCCTGCTCTCTATCTGAAAGGGCCCCTTCACAATCCTGAACCTCTGTGATACAGTTTGCTTGGGCTGATGTAGAAAACCACAATAATGTCAATTGCTATCTGCAAAACCTAAATAGTGCAGAAGTAGGATAATTGACAGCAACGTTTGGAGTTCTGTGTAATTTTGTGCATTTTGCTATCAATTTCAACAGCGTAATGGCATCAAGTACTGACAGTTTGACATCATTGCCAGCCCAATCTCTATTACAGATTGATGCCACAGAAGATTAGATGGTATTAAAAACCCAACCTATTAATAAACCAGAAGGAACGGAACAGTTACCTTCAGAAAAACTTTTCAATGTTTTGACAAGAAAGCTTCACATTTATCTTTAAATCTCAATGTGGGAGGAATAAAATGCAAAATTATAAAATTGTATATTAATAACAAACAAAACCCCTTCCTATACACTTCAGGCAAACTGGTAGAATAATAAACACTTTTACGTTTAAGGGAATTTCACTCTGTTGCTACTGTTCTACTGCTTCTTTTGCTCAAGCTATTGTAGGGATCATATGTAACATCTACGGAAATTACGTGGGATGTTTTTCACCCACTGATCTTGTGTTGGAGGTGTCAAGAGGATGGCTGATTCTCTTTCACTTCCAGCATGGCTGCTCAGTTATTGTAGAGAATTGACAAACAGTAATTATTGGCTTGTCTAATGCGGATAAACAATTATTGTTATCGCAGTGTATATCAAGTGAGTCAATTAAAATTAGAAAAAGGTCAAAAGAGAAGCACTGAAGCTATTATTAGTGACTTTAACAGCATCCAGTCACTAAATGGAAATCATAAAATAGACAGCATCATGTGCAATTAGAGAATGTTTATATTAAATGCCTGCTATTAAGAGGCAGGCTACAATTGTGTATTGAGATTTCTGCAGATGCAGTTCTTTTGTTAAATCCAGCAGGAAGCTTGTTTTAATTTTGAATTGGGTGAGTTATTTTTTGCCTTCAAGTGATGGATTTAAATGCAATAAACTTTCCATTTCTCTGCACTCAGCGTTAACAGCAAGCACTCAGATATCAGATTACAACAGGACAGTGAATCTCTGTTCCACATTAACTCCAACCTCACCAATATAGTTGAACTTCAAAAAGAAACCCCAAGGTGAGGGAAGTGGCCTGATTTTTCAAAGAAATGATGTGGAGGTGCCAGTGTTGGACTGGGGTGGACAAAGTTAAAAATCACACAACACCCAGGTTTATTGTCCAACAGGTTCATTTGGAAGCACTAGCTTTCGGAGCACTGCTCTTTCATCAGGTGGTTCTGGAGCAGGACCACAAGACACAGAATTTATAGCAAAAGATTACAGTGCCATGCAACTGAAACAATATATTGAACAAACCTAGATTGCTGTTAAGTCTTTCATCTTTTAGAATGGGTTGCAGGTTTCAGTTCATTAATATGTAAATCCCAGAACTACTTTCAAGTCACATTCTTGAGATAACTTAAGGTTTTATAAAAAAAGGTGACATCTTAGCTCAGACAATGCATTAAAGGTGTGAGGTTACAGTCTTGAGTCAGACTGGTTCTATTTCCAAAGTGGAATTTCCAAAATATTACATGGATTAACTGCCTGCAGATTGTGCATTTCTGAGCAAAACAGAATGTATCTGCAAACACAAATTCACCCCACAGACTTGTGTGTGTGTGTGTGTGTGTGTGTTGAACCAGTCCAACACCGGCTCTTCCACATCATGGCTACCATCAACACTACTAACTGCTGGCTCATAGTGGACAGGATCTCCAAGAAGATCACGCACGTACATCTCTATGACTATGTCGATACAGACATCAAGTTTCTGCAGAAATGCAAGGAAGCAGGAAAGATCCCAAAAGGATTACGGATCACAAACCCACCCAAGTTGACCTTCGACACAGACTATGCGGAGAGACTTTGCCACCGCACCTCTCGCAAACTCCTCAATCATCTCGTGCACTAACTCTACAGCAGGCGCCATAATCAAGGTAGAGTCCACGTTCTCAGCCTGCACTCAGGATACAGCAGTACCATTATGGGACATTGCCAAGCAGGTAAGGCCACAGAACTACACCACGTACATGCACTACAAGACCAAGAAACTGGAGAAACCTGGCATCCCCACCAGCAGTAGCCAAGCCTCCCCTGGCACCAAAGTTGAAAATGTCATCACCACAGAGAAATTGATCATCAATTTATCAGACCACACCTTTCAACCAGAAGAGATTGAAGCTCTCAGCCGAAGGCTCAATTTCTGCCCCACCACCAAAACAGACCCCATTGGTCTTGCAGCAGACACAGAGGAATTTATCAGATGAATGAGACTCCTGGAATTCTTCCAAGATGTCAGCAGTGATTCCAATGAGCCAACCGACGAACCGGAACAGTCATCAGAGAGATCCACAAAGGAGTAACCAAAGGAGTCGTTGATTTGGATCCCACCTGTGGGCCAGAGGCCTGGGCTTGATATGTATGCTCAAACCGTCAGAAAATGTGTGAATGGGAGATTCATCAGCCACACCCACAAGGCAGAGCAGAACTTCACCCAATCACAACGCAACACCACCCAGGCTCTCAAAATCAATCACAATATTGTCATCAAACCAGCAGATAAAGGAGGAGCCATCATCATTTAGAATCAAACAGATTACTGCAAGGAAGTGTACAGACAACTGAATAACCAGGAACACCAGTAACCAGCAACTACTAGCCGATCCAACCAAAGGGCACACCCGTGAACTAAACATATTGAAGGACTGGATCAAAAGTCCTGATCAGAGTTCCCTACGTGCCCTCATCCCACATACTTCTCACATAGAGGACTTCTACTGCCTTCCAAAGATACACAATGCCAACACACCAGGATGTCCCATCATATCATGCAATGGGGCTCTGTGTGAGAACCTCTCTGGCTATGTCGACGGCATCATGAAACCCTTTGTACAGGGGACCCTCAGCTTCTGTTACAACACTACAGTTTTCTTACAGAAACTCAGCACCCACGGACCAGTCGAACCTGGAACATTCCTTGTCACTTTGGATGTTTCAGCACTCTACACCAGCATCCCCCACAATGACGGCATCGCAGCAACAGCCTCAGTACTCAACACTGACAATTGCCAGTCTCTGAGCACCATCCTACAACTCACCTGCTTTATCCTCGATCACAACATTTTCACCTTTGACAACCAGTTCTTCATGCAGACACACAGACAGCCATGGGGACCAAATTTGCATACCAATGTGCCAACATTTTCATGCACAAGTTTGAACAAGACTTCTCTGCTGCACAGGACCTCCAACCAGCACTATACATCAGGTATATTGATGACATTTTCTTCCTCTGGACCCACAGTGAGGAGTCACTGAAACAACTACACAGTGATATCAACAAGTTTCATCCCACCATCAGACTTACCATGGACGACTCTTTAGCATCTGTTTCATTCTTGGATACATACACCTCAATCAAGGATGAGCACCTCACTTCCTCACTCTAACACAAACCCACAGATAACCTCACAATGCTACACTTCTCTAGCTTCCACCTGAAACATATTACAACATGTTGGACAATGGACAAGCCCTGTGCACACATCGGATCTGTTCAGATGAGCAGGATCGTGACAGACACCTGAAGGTGCTCAAGGATGCCCTCATAAGAAATAGGTACAATGCTCAACTCATTGATCGCCAGTCCCAATGTGCCAGAGTGAGAAACCATAATGACCTCCCCAGGAGGCAGACACAAGTTGCAACCTTCATTGTCCAGTACTTCCTGGGAGCTGAAAAACTACGCCATTTTCTTCGCAGCCTGCAACACATTATTGATGAGGATGAGCACCTCACCAAGATCTTCCCTACAGCCTCCACTTCTCACCTTTAAACAACCATCAAACTTTAAACAAACGATTGTTCACAGTAAACTGCCCAGCCGTACAACCCTGTCAGGGCAACCACTGCAAGACATTTCAGGATGTCGAACATGGATACTAGTATTATATGTGAGGACACTACTCACCATGTGCAGCAGGTACTCATGTGACTCAGCCAACATTGTCTATCTCATACGCTGCAGGCAAGGATGCCCTGAGGCATGGTACATTGAGGAAACCAAGCAGAGGCTACGGCAATGGATGAATGGGCACCGCACAACAATCAACAGAATGGGATGTTCCCTCCCAGTCGGGGAACACTTCAGCAGTAGGGACATTCGGCCTTAGAACTTTGGGTGACCATCCACTGGATTTTGGGATAGACAACAACGCAGAGTGGCCGAGCAGAGGCGGATTGAGGATTGGCTCAACCGGGATCTTGGGTTCATATCACTATACAGTCTCTCTCTCTCACTCACACACACACGCACTCTCTCTTATGTAGTCACACTCACGCGGACCCTCTCATACACATACACCTACACCAACCCTTTCACAGGCTTATACTCTATCGCACTCACATACACACTTTACCAAGCCTGGTAAATATAAACGCCAGCCTAACTGAAATATTGTGTAATGTTTTGGATTTGGTAATACTCAGTTGGCCAGTATCCCAAAGGAAGATAAGGAAAATGCAACAAAGACACTCTGGAGAGCTCCCTAGAATGTGGGAACATTGACATCAATGACAAGCAGCAGCTTACTGCCAACTGCAGATAGTGACAACAATCTGCCCATTAAAACTGCATCAGGCTGTCAGTCACAATGCCCGAAAGGCAAAGCAGCGAAAGAAGCAAAAGGAAACAAATCTGGAAACATTCCACAATCCTTTGGGACTTCCTTTCCCATATGTCCAACGGTCATCAAGGTTGACTTTTGAGAATCAGGGTCAAAGGCTGAGTCTGTGAGAAGTTTGAGAATCATCCTGTTTAGTCACATGCACAGAATCAGATAAGTTAATTGTTGTTTTAAGTCTGTCCAAGAGAAAGGCTGCAGTAGTGAGTATAGTGGATTCTTTCTTGATTATATGTTTTTGGAGATAAGTCTCTTGATTAAACTTAAAATATAAGCCATAGCTATTAATTTAACCTGGGGCTGTGTTTACAGAGGAATAAGACGGTGTTATTTTCTGGATCTATAGATTGCGAAGGAGCAAAACTGGCCTTTGCAGTTCTTGTACTTCTTGTCAGATGTGGGAGTTTAAAGAGAGTTTAAGGGTTACTGCGGATTATGTCTGCCATAAATGCTGTTGGATGCAAATCTTATCAGATCGAGTGGATCGGTTGGAGAGATAGATAGAAGCAATGAGGAATTTGCAACACCAACAGTATGTGATGGATGGCAGTTATAGGAAGGTGGGGGGGGTCTCAGATACAGTCACATAGATGGGTTAACTCTAGGAAGGGTGAGAGAGGTAG
The DNA here is from genome assembly GCF_037043375.1 of Chiloscyllium plagiosum. NCBI lineage: Eukaryota > Metazoa > Chordata > Chondrichthyes > Orectolobiformes > Hemiscylliidae > Chiloscyllium > Chiloscyllium plagiosum. The sequence continues at coordinate 48,719,480 of NW_028270163.1, read as the reverse complement.
GCAGCTAGTGCAGGAGTCTTTTGTGGATATACCCATTTCAAACAGGTATGCTGTTTTGGAAAATGTAGGGTGTGATGGATTCTCAGGGGAATACAGCACGAACAGCCAAGTTTCTGGTCTTGAGACTGGCTCTAATGCAATGAGGGGTACGTCGGCTTCCAAGAGATCAATTGTGTTAGGGGATTTTGTAGTCAGAGGTACAGACAGACGTTTCTGTGGCCAGCAGAGAAAAAGCAGAATGGCGCGTTGTTTCCCTGGTGCCAGGATCAAGGATGTCTCAGAGAGGGTGCAGAATGTTCACACAGGGGAGGGGGCCAGCAGGAGGTCATTGTCCACATTGGAACCAATGACATTGGAAGGGAAAAGGTTGAGATTCTGAAGGGATATTACAGAGAGTTAGGCAGAAATTTACAAAGGAGGTCCCCAAGGGTAGTAATATCTGGATTACTCCCAGTGCTATGAGCTAGTGAGGGCAGGAATAGGAGGATAGAGCAGATGAATGCATGGCTGAGGAGCTGGTGTGTGGGAGAAGGATTCACATTTTTGGATCATTGGAATCTCTTTTGGGGTAGAAGTGACCTGTACAAGAAGGACAGATTGCACCTAATACTGGCAGGGAAATTTGCTAGAACTGATTGGGATAGAAACAAAAAAGAAAAAATAAATAAATAAACAGGAGTGTCAACATGATGAAAAAAAAACAGCATTGCTAAAAAAAAAACCAGAAGTGTCTCACGCAGCATTGCCCTTTGTCGAGAAGGGCACTGCTTGTCACTGGCCAGTCTGGTGTTTCCTTTCTTCCTGGTGGTGGAATATAAATAAAGATTTATGCACTTGTTGTTCTTCACTGTGTCCTACACCTGCACACACACATGAAAAAAAAGTAAACAGGTGTCTTCCCCCACCAACAATTTGATTTAGTCCCTACCCTCCCCTTCACACACACAAAAAAAGAACTGATTGGGAGGATTTAAACTAGTAAGGTGGGGGGGTGGAACCCAGGGAGATAGTGAGCAAAGAGATCGATCTGAGACTGGTACAGTTGAGAACAGTAGTGGGTCAAACAGTCAGGGCAGGCAGGGACAAGGTAGGACTAATAAATTAAACTGCATTTATTTCAATACAAAGGGCCTAATAGGGAAGGCAGATGAACTCAGGGCATGGTTAGGAACATGGGTCTGGGATATCATAGCAATTACAGAAACATGGCTCGGGGATGAGCAGGACTGGCAGCTTAATGTTCCAGGATACAAATGCTACAGGAAAGATAGAAGGGGAGGCAAGAGAGGAGGGGAGTGGCATTTTTGATAAGGGATAGCATTACAGCTGTGCTGAGGGAGGATATTCCTGGAAATACATCCAGGGAAGTTATTTCGGTGGAACTGAGAAATAAGAAAGGGATGATCACCTTATTAGGATTGTATTTATAGACCCCCCAATAGTCAGAGGGAAATTGAGAAACAAACTTGTAAGGAGATCTCTGCTATCTGTAACAATAATAGGGTAGTTATGGTAGGGGATTTTAACTTTCCAAACATAGACTGGGACTGCCGTAGTGTTAAAAGTTTTGATGGAGAGGAATTTCTTAAGTGTCTACAAGACAATTTTCTGATTCAGTATGTGGATGTACCTACTAGAGAAGGTGCAAAACTTGACCCACTCTTGGGAAATAAGGCAGGGCAGGTGACTGAGGTGTCAGTGGGGGAGCACTTTGGGGCCAGCGACCATAATTCTATTCGTTTTAAAATAGTGATGGAAAAGGATAGACTAGATCTAAAAGTTAAAGTCCTAAATTGGAGAAAGGCCAATTTTGACGGTATTAGGCAAGAACTTTCAAAAGTTGATTGGAGGCAGATGTTTGCAGGTAAAGGGACGGCTGGAAAATGGGAAGCCTTCAGAAATGAGATAACAAGAATCCAGAGAAAGTATATTCCTGTCAGGGTGAAAGGGAAGGCTGGTAGGTATAGGGAATGCTGTATAACTAAAGAAATTGTGGGTTTGGTTTAGATAGGATAGATTGAGTGAATCCTTAGTATAAAGAAAGTAGGAGTATACTTAAGAGAGAAATCAGGAGGGCAAAACAAGGACATGAGATAGCTTTGACAAATAGAATTAAGGATAATCCAAAGGGTTTTTACAAATATATTAAGGACAAAAGGGTAACTAGGGAGAGAATAGGGCCCCTCAAAGATCAGCAAGCCGGTCTTTGTGTGGAGCCAAAGAAAATGGGGGAGATACTAAATGAATATTTTGCATCAGTATTTACTGTGGAAAAGGATACGAAACATATAGACTGTAGGGAAATAGATGGTGACATCTTGCAAAATGTCCAGATTACAGAGGAGGAAGTGCTGGATGTCTAGAAACGATTAAAGGTAGATAAATCCCCAAGACCTGATCAGGTGTACCCGAGAAATCTGTGGGAAGCTAGAGAAGTGATTGCTGGGCCTCTTGCTGAGATATTTGTATCATCGATAGTCACAGGTGAGGTGCCAGAAGACTGGAGGTTGGCAAACGTGGTGCCACTGTTTAAGAAGGGCGGTAAAGACAAGCCAGGGAACTATAGACTGGTGAGCCTGGCCTTGGTGGTGGACAAGTTGTTGGAGGGAATCCTGAGGGGCAGGATGTACATGTATTTGGAAAAGCAAGGACTGATTCGGGATAGTCAACATGGATTTATGCATGGGAAATCATGTCTCACAAATTTGATTGAGTTTATTGAAGAAATAACAAAGAAAATTGATTAGGGCAGAGCAGATGTGATCTATATGGACTTCAGTAAGGCGTTCGACAAGGTTCCCCATGGGAGACTGATTAGCAAGGTTAGATCTCATGGAATACAGGGAGAATTAGCCATTTGGATACAGAACTGGCTCAAAAGGTAGAAGACAGAGGGTGGTGGTGGAGGGCTATTTTTCAGACTGGAGGCCTGTGACCAGTGGAGTGCCACAAGGATCGGTGCTGGGTCCTCTACTTTTTGTCATTTACATAAATGATTTGGATGCGAGCAGAAGAGGGACAGTTAGTAAGTTTGCAGATGACACCAAAATTGGAGGTGTAGTGGATAGCAAAGAAGGGTACCTCAGATTACAACAGGATCTGGACCAGATGGGCCAATGGGCTGAGAAGTGGCAGATGGAGTTTAATTCAGATAAATGCGGGGTGCTGCATTTTGGGAAAGCAAATCTTAGCAGGACTTATACACTTGATGGTAAGGTCCTAGGGAGTGTTGCTGAACAGAGACCTTAGAGTACAGGTTCATAGCTCCTTGAAAGTGGAGTTGCAGGTAGATAGGATAGTGAAGGCGGCGTTTGGTATGCTTTCCTTTATTTGTCAGAGCATAGAGTACAGGAGTTGGGAGGTCATGTTGTGGCTGTACAGGACATTGGTTAGACCACTGTTGGAATATTGCTTGCAATTTTGGTCTCCTTCCTATTGGAAAGATGTTGCCAAACTTGAAAGGGTTCAGAAAAGACTTAAGGATATTGCCAGGATTGGAGGATCTGAGCCACAGGGAGAAGCTGAACAGGCTGGGGCTGTTTTCCCTGGAGCGTCGGAGGCTGAGGGGTGACCTTATAGAGGTTTACAAAATTATGAGGGGCATGGATTGGATAAATAACAAAGTCTCTTCCCTGGGGTCAGGGAGTCCAGAACTAGAGGGCATAGGTTTAGGGTGAGAGAGGAAAGATATAAAAGAGACCTAAGGGGCAACATTTTCACTCAGAGGGTGGTAAGTGTATGGAATGAGCTGCCAGAGGAAGTGGTGGAGGCTGGTACAATTGCAACATTTAAGAGGCATTTGGATGGGTATATGAATAGAAAGAGTTTGGAGGGATATGGCCAGGTGCTGGACGGTGGGACTAGATTGGGTTGGGATATATGGTCAGCCTGGACGGGTTGGACCGAAGAGTCTGTTTCCATGCTGTACATCTCTATGACTCTACATGAAGTTCTACACCTGAAAACTCTCAACCCTGAGCAGACATCCTCCTCAATTGAGGAGCAGCTGACAAGATACAAGGAATTTACATTGGTTGAGAGACAAATCGAAGCCTGATTAGACATTGTGAAGAACAGGGAAAGACTTAACAACAATCTGCACAGATGGCCCAAGGGAAGCTACTGATTGTAGTGCACTAGCAGACAACACCACTCACCTACATTTCTGTATTTTTTAAGAAGCACTAACATTTCTAAAAATATTTTCTTGGGAAAACAGCTTTAAACTATTAAGAGATAGGTTGATAGCACATCTTTGCAATTACATACAGAATGTAAAAGTGTGGAGAGAAAAATTAGCTCAAAGTTTGTGCGAAGATTTGTAGCTCGGGTGCTCGTTATGTGGTTCTGTTCGCCGAGCTGGAAGTTTTTGTCGCAAACGTTTCGTCCCCCGGGTAGGCGACATCAACAGTGCTTGGGAGCCTCCTGCGAAGCGCTTCTTTGATGTTTCCTCCGGTGTTTATAGTGGTCTGTCACTGCCGCTTCCGGTTGTCAGTTTCAGCTGTCCACTGTAGTGGTTGGTATATTGGGTCCAGGTCAATGGTGTTTGTTGATGGAGTTTGTGGATGAATGCCATGCCTCTAGGAATTCCCTGGCTGTTCTCTGTCTGGCTTGCCCTATGATAGTAGTGTTGCCCCAGTCGAATTCATGTTGCTTGTTGTCTGCGTGTGTGGCTACTAAGGATAGCTGGTCGTGTCGTTTCGTGGCTAGTTGATGTTCATGTATGCGGATTGTTAGCTGTCTTCCTGTTTGTCCTATATAGTGTTTTGTGCAGTCCTTGCATGGTATTTTGCAAGGACTGCACAAAACACTATATAGGACAAACAGGAAGACAGCTAACAATCCGCATACATGAACATCAACTAGCCACGAAACGACACGACCAGCTATCCTTAGTAGCCACACACGCAGACAACAAGCAACATGAATTCGACTGGGACAACACTACTATCGTGGGGCAAGCCAGACAGAGAACAGCCAGGGAATTCCTAGAGGCATGGCATTCATCCACAAACTCCATCAACAAACACATCGACCTGGACCCAATATACCAACCACTACAGCGGACAGCTGAAACTGACAACCGGAAGCGGCAGGGACAGACCACTATAAACACCGGAGGAAACATCAAAGAAGTGCTTCGCAGGAAGCCCCCAAGCACTGATGATGTCGCCTAGCCAGGGGACGAAACGTTTGCAACAAAAACTTCCAGCTCAGCGAACAGAACCACAACAGAAAAATTAGCTGTCGTGTAAGGATTTGTAGTTGATGTTTTATTTTCTATCTTTGCATTCTGTAGCTGTGGGCTCTGTCAGGTACATCCAAATAAACTTTGTTGCAAATACCTTGCACCTTAAACTCCAAAATGAAGTTCTATTCTTCCTAAAATTGATATTTACAGATACAGCATAGATTTTGAACACTTTTCAAAGATGAGATGATCCACAATAAAAAACCCTTGGAGGTTTATTTAATGACGCAATTTCTGTAGACCTCCTTGAATAAAATCTTACGCCTGTCACAGCCATTTATTGTTTTCCTTTAAACCAAAGGTCAGCATAGCTCACGTCTTCTCAAGGATAATACAGTACACAGACCATCTTATAGCTGAGAAATTGTGCCAACTCATGAGACTTCATGACCGTTGTTTAAATGCTTGCTCATTCCCTTATAGCAATTATTTGCACATTGATTTGGTTTTATCTTCTACTTGTATAACATTTCCAAGACGTAATATCAAATAGGTTTACATTTATTCATGTGTTCAGCCTCATTCACAATCTGTTCAGAGACCAACAAACATTTCAAAATGTCTTTTTCACCAGGGATAAAACTATATTCATGTTTGAAAAAGCAGTGCTCTTGATGAGATTAATCATTTCCAAGTTACTGTTGTTTTTAGACTCTAAATTACTGAATTGGTCACAACATAAACTCAACTTAAAAGGCAATACTGAATGCTCACATCTATGCTTTGACAATTGCTTCCAGCAATCTTAGGAGATTCAAATCTAATTCTTTAATAACCTTCATATTTAATCCCAAATTAGGAATGAATAAGAATTGTTCCTTACTTTGTGGGAATAGAAATGCCAGATCTTCTCTGGATTTTTAGTATATTCTTATTTTACATGAAGAAAACAGGAATTTTCAAATGGTCAATAAAGGTGGACCTTAAATATACTTAATTGATTTAAAATCTTGTACCATTCTTTACCAAGTCAATAATACCTAAAAGACTAGCTGACAGAAAGCACCTTACACTTTGAAGCTTGATCCCAAAATAGGTTCCAGAGATTGCTTTTAACTACAATACCCAAAAGAAAGAATTTTGCAGTTTTGGGCCTACTTAAAGTTTGTGCCAAATGTTAATCCATTTATTAACATATTCCTTCTGGAGAATCTTATTTTCTGTTTACTTCTAACCTAGTCAGTTGAGGAAAAACATTTGCATGTGTGAAAAGTAATAGTAAAGTACTACAGAAGGTAAATTAGCACTATGTTCAGCTTTTGCTCAGTTGGCATCACTTATATCTCTTTCAGTCACACTGCAGGTACATGAGCACACATTTAGGCTTACACTCCACTGCAGAACCAAGGGGGTCCTGCCTTTGGAATGAACTCCAAAATAAGGCCCCACATGCTCTCTCAAGTAATTCTGTGGCCGCACCAGAATTTTGTACAGCTGCAGCATGATCTCCTGGTTCCAAAACGCAATCCCTCTACCAATAAAAGCTAACACACTGGATGCCTTCTCAACAACCCTATCAACCTGGGTGGCAACTTTCAAGGATCTACGTACCTGGACACAGATCTCTCTGCTCATCTGCACTACCAAGAATCTTACCATTAAGCCCAGTAGTCTGCATTCTTGTTACTCCTTCCGAAGTGAATCACCCCTCACTTTTCAGCATTAAACTTAATTTGCCACCTCTCAGCCCAGCACCTACATTACCCTTCCTTATTAGAGAGGAGAAAAACAAAATCAAACATGCTTTTGCAATAGAGTAATATGGCACGGAAACAGACTCTTTGGTCCAACCAGTCCATGCTGACGATAACCACATATTAAAATGAGTCCCACTTGCCTGCGCTTGGCCCATAATCTTCCAAACATTGCTTATTCACGTACTTGTCCAAATGGCTTTTAAACATTGTAACCATACCTGCATTTACCACTTCTTCTGGAGGTTCAGTCCGCACAAAACAGTGTATAAAATAATTGCCCTTTGTTTTTTTTTAAATCTTTCTCATCTCACCTTAAAAATATGCCCCCTAGTCTTGAAATTCCCTCACCCTAGGGAAAAGACATCTTATCTATACCCCTCATGATTCATAGTCACCTCTCAACCTTCTACGCTCCAATGAAAAATAATCCCAGGCTCCTCTTATAACTCAAACTCAATACAGGTAGTTCTTGTATAACACAATGGTTGTATTCTTGCGCAATCCCGCATTATTCTGTGGCACAGTGGTTAGCATTGCTGCCTCTCAGCGCCAGACACCCGGGTTCAACTCCCACCTCGGGCAACTGTCTGTGTTGAGTTTGCACATTCTCCCTGTGTCTGCGTGGGTTTCCTCCGGGTGCTCCAGTTTCCCCCCACAGTCCAAAGATGTGCCGGTTAGGTGAATTGGCCATGCTAAATTGCTCATAGTATTAGGGGATTGGGTCTGGGTGGTTTGCTCTTCGGAGGGTCGGTGTGGGCTGAAGGGCCTGTTTCCACACTAAGTAATCTAATCTTAAAAAAAAAAGCGCTTTTAAAATGTTGGCAATGTAATTGCATTACAGCAGATTTGTACTAACGAAACATGCATTATAGCAGAACGACCTGTACTTCCATGATTTTAAAGTATACTTTTGTTCTATTGAAGCATTAACTGAGAATTGGAGAGAGGCTTTTGTTAATTAGGAGATACTTGTTGTAAACAAAACGTTTGTAAGTAACGATATGGTGATACTGTGAAATGCTATAAATGGATCTATATTATTGCACATAGTAAGCCTTCTAATCCAAGTTGTGCTTACTTGGGAAGTGGGCAGGCAAGTATAAATTTTCAAAAGACAGAGCATCTTAACAGTTATCCAAAACAACACAACACCCAAGTCACAGACAAGTTGTAACCAACCCATTTGACTAGAATAATTTGCAGTTTCTGGAGCCTGGAGAAGAGCGTATGAGTTAATGATAAAGTGACTATACTGTAGTAACTAAACAATTAACTTCGCAATTAGAAAAATTCAAAAGAACAAAGATGAGGAGGGTTCTTAAATGGTGAAACAATTTTATTTTGCATAAGTTACTATCAAAATCATTTTGATTACAAGTAATTAATTCAAATAGGTCAATTTAATTCACAAAACTTGGTGATTTATGAAATAGTGGCAGCTGCAGAAATCTGCATTACAATACAGATTATAACCAACAGTCTTGGCATGTCTTACTACATTATGAAGCTTATGTAAAAATGAAAGGCACCAAGTAAACCATATTCCTGTAATAATGTCAAAAGGAAAAGCATGAGGGTTTAACCAAGAACTGAAGAAAACCAGTGGCTGTTTTACATGGGAGTTTAAATGCACTGAGTTGGCAAGTGGATATGTTTATCTGTAACTAATTCTCCATCATACCACAGAATAAGAGATTAATAAGAATGGAAGTGCTATATTTTCAAAATAAATATACATATGAAACAACACAAGTTGAATATGATATTCATTAATTTTTTTAAAAATGCACAGCCACCCCCAGTAATTATCTCATGCCCAGCTACTTCTCCCTCAGCATCTACAAGTAGGTCAAGACAAATCAAAGCGACTGATGCAGTAAAGTTTCTTTTAAATTTTTAATCCACTGCCTTTACTCAGAAAATTACAAATTTAATTTGGTTCTTGCAATAAAGCATTTAAATAGTTAACCACCATTCCCTTAGTGATGACAATATTTTGATTCTTGATAAATGGGACATTATATATTATTAAAACTTTTTTTTTTACACAACTGACTAATCGTACAGAATTTCTTAAGATTACAGAACACTTTACACTTGTAAAAGGAAAATTACCCATCAAGTGTGTTATTTTTGCTCATTAATACTGGTTATCTCAGTGTCTAAACAAAATTTTACATTTACAAAGGAGTCACCATCAACTATTGCTGTATTGAAATGACTATCACATCAACATACTTGCCACACCTGAAACCTACAAAATTTTCTTCCACTTGGTCATTTTACAGAATAAAAATAATTCCAACTCTTCTCCCATTTTGAAGTAATGTTGGTAAATATGTAAAAGGAGGCATAATACATTCTTTCTGCCCCACTGCGCCCTGAGGTTTGTGCAAGAGCAAGAATGTTTCCCTAAGCATATGCTTCCTGTTTAGTAGTCTCATCAGCTCAAAGGCATAGTTTTATTCTTAGGGAGTTCAGTTATTTATTCACTTACTCGACTAACTTACCACCATTGATAGTTAAAAGAAAAATGTAAAAGGAAGCACTTACACATACTAAAATGGGAATGTGAAATCATCTTTGATAACTTTATATTGTGCTGTTTGTTGGGTGGAAAAGAAATAGGCGAAACCTAAAATTCTACAAAAAGTACAAATCTTGTATCTTCAGATTATACAATGCCATTGCCATCATCCAAATAATTATTCTTTTCAAAAGATATGGAAGATTTATCGGTGACAGCAAGGATTCAAATAGCGACCATTAAAATTTTAACAAATTGGAGGTAACTTTGGATTAAAGTTAGCTCAGTTATATACACTAAATTCTACGATTTGATTTCTACCTCTTTCCTTCTCTCCCAAAATACATTTGGAAATTAAGCACAGTATACATTTTAGAACTAGTTTAACAATTCTCAATTTTGCAGTACTCTACTTTGTACAATGTGCTGATGTTTAATCAATTCCCGCAAGTAGCTAGGTAATAAAATATTGTTTTATATGCTGATTAGTATAAAGTATATAATAGAAAAATACTAATGGCTAATTCTCAAACACATGCATTAATTACAAACACCATACAAACCCCTAGCTAGACAAATATAATTAAACAATTCCCTCCATATGATCCCTCAAATAAAAAGTAGGGAATACAATGGGTGGGATTTCAAAGTGGCAATTCCGTAGCAATATGTGCAATTGATTTATCTGCAACTTTAGTGACCATCTTCAGATGGGTCAATTCTAGTCTAAAGACACTGTCTTCATGCAGTTTCAGATGTAGACATCTTTGGCATCTGTTGCCAGTAGCAAGTGTACAGTGTAACAACCTGACAGAGTCAGTAGTCAGTTTATTTTAGATGCTGATCTGTCATTTGTTTTGGTTGGCTTCAATTTGACATTTGCAACAGCTTCTCTGCAGGGGGGGGGGGAAGAGAAATAGAGAGAGATAAAACATGTTAATGCAATTAGTTTTTCACAGAAACACAGCAGTGATACCATAACAGAATGGCATGCAAGAGCTTATGGCACCCTGAATCACTGTGGTGAATAATGGAAACAATAAAAATTGGTCTGACGAGTTTATGGTTAAATATAAAAATATCTTTCTGCATCTGGTCACAGGAACAATGAAATGTAGTTTATTTAACAGTAAAGTTTTAAAATTTAAAAACTTGAATTTTAAAAGAATTCTTTCATAGTGCTGTATTATAAGCATTATATCCTTTGTAAATGTTTGAAGTTTTACTTTATTATATCACTTCTGACAGTTCTTCTAAAAGACGCATGTGAGAAAACATCTCTTTTTGGCCATTCCTGGCATTCATATGCAACTGACAGACTACAGGATCACTGCTCCTTTAATCTGTTCAACACTGTTCTTGAACTAGTTGCAAAATGTGTAGGTAGTGCAGAAAATGTGGTTTACTATACTTCTGTACCTGATGTCTATTCTTACTGCGTCCCATATTGGAGCAGGTTTTTAGGTTTTCTGACGTAACAATACATTAGGTAATGTAAAAGACAAGAACTTAAAATCGATTAATTTATACTTGGGTTCCTTTGGCAGATGGATTTCTCATTGAATTGAAATGTGTCCAAAGTTTAAAATTAGTGTGGAGCTGACACCCAATTCATATTAACCTAACACTGGGATTGGTAGAATAATCAAGCCTCATAACTGAGCGTCAAGTTTCAGCAACTCGTCTGCAACTTAATTTTTCTGCTTAAAAGATTTTGGAACTGAAAATTAAATCTTTAAGATAATTCTTTGAAAGTCATCAGCTGATCATTAAGGTTACATTGCAGGCTGCTTGCATTGTCAGTACTTTTCTGTGACACATCTGCTCTTGCCGTACTGAAATGGTAACACAACCATTGTGGGGGGGGGGAAATAAAAAAATCACATCAGCCAGTAAATTACATGCCATAGGAGGACAAGCAAAGGGAGTTGTCAGCAGTGAATCACAGAACCAAAGTGAGTCAACGCCCTGAGACAATGAAGCATGTATGTGATCAGTGCAACAGTAAAGAGACCCAAAGTGCAGACAGCATTGAAGTTTATGAAATGACAGAAAGTATCAACCTATTTCTTAACACAGTAAGAAAAGGGGAATGGAAATAACTTACATACACAAAATTAAGAAGTTATTTGATAATAAATCTTTTAGGTAAAGCTTATTGAGCATATTTATGGTGATTTGGAGATGCCAGTGTCTGACTGGGCGTACAAAATTAAAAATCACAACACCAGGTTTAATTGCAAGCACTAGCTTTGGGAGCACCACTCCTTCATCAGATGGTTGTCTGGGTGCTATTCCTTAGAAGCCAGCTTTGTTGGTAATTCCAATATCACTCTCCTGCTTGCCTCATGTAGTACTTCGATAGGTCCCACTTGACGGAGCAGCTTATGCAAGAGAAGCAGCTCTAGCTCAGAAGGGAAGAAATATGGCAGAGACCAGCCACATAACATGAAATGCAGTTTCTGTCAATCACTTGGGAGGTGGTACTAAACAGAGAACATGGGAAGATAAATGCCGACACAAAGCACCATAACAATGCCATGAGGACCATGGTAGATTCTAGAGATAATTGCCCTGATAAAGTTCTGACAATCCGAAATTTGAAATAGAGTTGAAAGATCTTTTCCAGTACTGCATTTGACACATTTAAAAACAATGCAACAATAACATTTTTTCGCCAGTATGAAACATAGAAACAGATGAAACTCAGGACTGTGGAGAAAGAGAGACAGAATTTGCCCATTCGTGAAGCCACAGTGGGAAATGAATGATTGCCACCAGCAACAGACAAGGTGATAAAAGTCAGACTGGCATAATGGTATGCCAAACTTACTAATCTAGAGAGGTCTTATATGTAGCAGAAGTTTAAATTCAAAACCTTTCAATCTCGGCATCAGAACTGTAATGAAAAAAAATCAGTCGATTTGTACCTATAATTGCAAAACTCTGGGGAGGGAAATTAAAACTACAAAATATAAAATTCAGCTATAACCATTAACAAGGTGGCAAAATTATCAACTTATTAGCAATGGAAGGCAACCTTCCTTCAATCAATGGTTCCAGAATACTATTCAGTTGAACTGATGCAAATGGCCCAGTTGTTCAAGACACAACATATAGCTCCAGGACAATTTGGGTTAGCAGTAGGAAACCCAGTTATGTCCTGCTCACTATCCAAAGGGAAGGCTGTAAGTAAAGTCATGGATAAGGACAGAACTGAGCCCTTCTTTTTGGTTCCAGCTGTGCAATGGTCTACTGACATTTACTATTAAAATCTTTCATTTAGTAATGATCACACAGTAATCAAAACCCATGGATTCATACTCTGTCCATCAGTTCAGTTCAAAAAAAGGGCAGAAGAAAAATAATTGCACATAGGAAATTTTTAACACTTAAACTTTAAAATGTCACACTAATTTGAAGTGTCTATTGACATATCAGAACTTTGCTTATTTTTTTTACACAACCACCTTTACAAGCAAAGCATTTTCTACAAAAACATTTGAAGAATAAAGTGAAATAAGAGTTACTTTCAGATGATACATCTGACAATAATTTACCATTCACAAAGATGGCTGATTGCAACATTCTTACAGATGGAGACCGATTTCACAAAAGCACAATTTTGTGTTGCATGCTGACTGCCCGATACGAAATCGAATAATTAGCTATCCTAGCTTACAAAGCCAAAATACGATGCATGTTGGAACTCCGAAATAAAAACAAGAAATACTGAAATATTCAGCAGGTCAGACAGCGTTTTTGCACAGAAACGGAGTTAACATTTTAACTTGATTTTTCTTCAGAATGACAATGAACAGGTATCAATTTGAAACCTCAATTCTGTTTCTCTCCACAGATGCTGTTTAAATTGTAATAGAGTTGAAAGCATTTCTTGTTTTTGTAACCAGCCTGGTTTTGATCCTCCTTTTATTTACAAAATTAATCTATAAAGAGTGTGTTTGATTTATGATTTAGCGTGCTGCAATGTTTTTCATTCCAAATTTAAATAATACTTACTTCAAAGAAAGTCTTGAATTATTGCCATTTGGGCCCTGAAAGGAAGGAATAAAATAAATTAGTATTACAAGAATGCCCACTAGGTGTCAGCATCAAATCTTCAGTTACTATTCTGCTGCAAACCTGCCCTATCACCAACTTATGATGAATCTGAATGTACGTTGTTTCAACTTTCATATTGTGCACTCCACCAGGCAGCCCCAACACCAATGTGAAGTAATTGTTTTCTTCCAAGTATGAGTTTTCCCGAAGTAGTGAAAACTAAGAACATGTGATTGCACATTTGTGTCACACTCTGGATTCCCAAAAAACTTCAGAGCCAATAAATTACCTAGAAGGACAGTGTCCCAATGAGGACAAGTACAGGAGCCAAAGTGTGTGCAACAAGGTCTCACATTTTAATGCAATTAAGGACCAATTAACAAAAACAGAAATTGCTGGTGAAACCCAGGTGGCAGCATCTGGGGAGAATGCAGAAATAAGTTTTTAGATCCAGGGACCTTTCTTCATAACAAGGACCAGTTAACCTGTTTTGGCTGAAGAACAAACACTGCTCAGTTAAGAGGAAAACCCCTTGCTCTCCAAAAAAAAGGTGAGGGCAGTGTTTTACATCAGTCCAATAAGGCAGGTGGAACCTCAATTTGAATGCCTACAGAGTTGCACCGGCTCTGACAATGCAGCCGTCCTTCAGTATTTAGGAGATATAAACTTAGGAACTCACACCATATTGTGGGGCTTGAACCCACAACCTTCTGATTCTAAGACTGTTGCCGCTCAATCCATTACTTACACTATTATCTCAATTTGTAGTTTCCCCACTTAGTAAAAAGCTGGTTGAATATCTGGTTTATTGCAATTTACAGTCTTTGAACAGAGTTCAAAGACTGTATATTGTTTCAATACATAACAAGCAGATGACTTAGAAATTTGGATTAAAGAGAGCATTCTGTAGCATGAAGAGGTCCACTGTGTGCAAACACCATGGTGTAATTAAAACCATGAAGGTCACTCTGTTTCTTATGAATTGTTTTTTTAACCTCGACTATGAGCTAACTAATCTTCTGCTGAGTAGTAGTGACTCAATAGCTCTGCTGTGTTGCTAATAACTTCTAAATCGCAGGCACATTGTGAGTATATTACTTAATTACCTGAAGACAACATGATGCCCAATTTTTCAAATTTAAAGAGTTAAATAATACAACTTTTTAAAAAAAAAACTACAAAGTATTAACAATGTTCAAAGTATACTCTGCTTTTAGTTATGCAGTTGCATTTAGTGATAAAACAAGCCAATGCCTTTCCAAACAATTGATTTCATGCCATATGACAAAACACCATATTATTGCAACTCATCTTTCAGAGTTCCATTTCAGAGATGTGCTATCACATCAGTAGCTCCTTCCATCAACACACTGATGTCAAATGCCATCATGGAATGAAGCCTTTTCTTTGCATTTGTGTAACACATTTTCCATCGTTGTTGCCCAAAGTCACAGATAAAATATGATGTCATAAAAATATTGACATGGGAGGTAAGATAACTGCAGATAAATTTCAGGCCATAGCTCCGCCGTTTCCAAAAGTGGGACTAGGTGCATACCTACTCAGGTCCACTGTACCTGAGTACAGTTGAAATCAGAGATGCAAGGATAGGACAACTGAAAATTTCAGCATACAATTCATAGCTCTTAGACTTTTATTAGGTCAGGGTACAATGAAATCTGCAGACCTCACTTTCTCCTACAATGAAATCAAAGCAGGTGTATGGAGTTATGATAAACATCATATACTATCTAATTGAAAGGTGAAACAGGCTCAAGGGTGAAAGTTGATAAAATGTAGCCGGAAAACTACAGCAGATCAGGCAGTGTCAGAGGAGTAGAGGAGTTGACGTTTTGGGCAGGACTGATGAAGGGTCCTGACTGAAACATCGACTCCTGTGCTCCTCTGATGCTGCCTGACCTGCTGTGATTTTGCAAGCTCCACATTTTATCGACTCTGACCTTCCAGCATCTGCAGTCCTCTCTATCTTCAAGGGTTGAAAGGTTTACTCTTGTTCTTAAACTATGCCTACACATCACAAAACAGTACAATATCATAAAATGCAATTTGCTAAGGATTAACAATATCTAAATTTGAGAGAAATAATGGGGTGATGTTAAACATTGGTGGCAACACAAACTTATCAGTAGTTGCGTCAGTGTTAGAAATGCAGGTCCCTTTAAGGACAATTCACAACAGCTCAGTTAGTTGAGAATATGTATTCTCTGGACTTTGTATTCAAGAACTGGGATCTTGTTGGACTTCTGGATAGTGGAAGGGTCCAGAAGGGAAAGGTGAAAATTGGTGTTTGTGCTAAACTACAGATTTGCAATTTAAAAATTGCAAATCTCTTAAGGTCTTTTGTTAAACATATGAATATTGGTCTGCTAAACAAGTTAGACACTCCACTGGAATGCCAGAAATGGAAACTGAGTGGGATGTTGAATGTACTGATGATCCAATACTACCTGAACTGTGCCCCAAAGTTGACAATTACATACAAAACATGTTTTAAATACCTGTGAGAAACCTGGAACTGCCATACTGTAAGGCCTAGGTTTAAAAGTGCTTGAGCTGGACACAGCAGGAGATGTCATTTTTAAAGTTGAATTGTAGTCGGGTGGCGGAATGGAGAGATCTTCTTTCTGCAGGAGGTTCCCAGTGCTGCAGCTTTTGAGATGGTTCAAGCTGCAAGATACAAAACATGACAAAATTGATACTTGGTAATAGATATGGATTACATCATTTCACACCAGTTTATTCACCAATCAACTGTATTAAAGGCATTTTACATGGCAGCGTCAGTGAAGACAACAAATTTGCTGGCCTTGAGGACTCAACATCAATGCCAAATCTGAAAAGCACCCGTCCCATCTCAAAAAGTCTGTTGCAGTGTAAACTAGATTTTTTTTTATAATTAACATACTCTTATTAAACCGTCCACAGCATTAGCTCTTTGTTTTGACTGAAGTAGTGCTGCTACTATTCCCATTTCAGAACTTATAGGGAGAATTAATCAATTCAATTCAAATATGGAAACAATTTCTGGATGTTATGAACTCCATATTGCTGAAATTAACTTTACTAAAAATAAATCTACTTTATAATGTTTATGGTTTTTCCAAGATAAATGTTTTCTGCAACACTTGAAAAGCATTTAGAATAGAAAATGCACTATTAAAAATAGGGGATATTCTATATGAAAATATAGGATCTGAAAGAAAAGGAAACTAGCAGGTTTAGACACTGGGTACTTTTAGATATTCTGAACTGGTAGATACAAACTGACAAATCTTCAGCTACCTCGGCATGAAAGATGCTTTCCCTAAATCAGGATCAAGTTCAAACAATTTGTATCAAATATATTCCCCTAGTGTGACAACATGCCTAACTGATATTGTGGTCTTAGCATACAGAGCATTTTCCAAGATTACAAATGTACTGATTTATAGCAATGATTGTTTATGAGGAGCTCCATTAGTGAAATTAAGTGCTACTTTTTGAATGGATGGGGGAAAATGATATTAAGTTAAACTAGCTAATAAATCCAGCCAAGAGAAAAATTCAATAGATTACCAATCAAATATGACAAGTGAGGCAAAATGAAATCACAAGTCACATGTCTGACAATGTTGTCAAAAATACAATATAAAATTTAATTTACTTCTCAATATTTATATGTTTATAAATAACTCTTGAAGCCAATTAAATCTACCAAATTCCTTCTCTGACTTTAGTCTGGGCACGAGCAATCAATATGATTTACAGTCTTTTGATTTACCATGCAAGACTTTTAGTTTAACATGAATTTAAGTAATTAAATGACAAAAGATGCTCACTTAAATAAATGTGCATAACAAATGTTCAAGCAATCGAACAGAACGGACAGATTGAAAAGACAGCAGTACTACACAGATAGGGTCCCATGACAGAAAATGGACCTAAAATGCCAGGTGATAAGCCAGAACTATTTTCATCTATTTCCTTATTGCATAGTTCACTAACATTAAGCATCACACATTTCTTCGCTAACTTTTTATAAAGCTTTTTCATAAAAGAAAAAAGAGAGTAGAAAGAACAAAAAAAATGCTTTTTTTCCCCTTAATGGAAAGAATGTCAGAGACCAATTTCCACAAAAGAAAGCTTAATAGTGGATGAAAGAGCTTTGAAAAGAGTGCAGCACCAGAGATTAAACAGTTTTGAACAGCACCAGAAGATTAAAGGGTGTAAATGGTACACACCGCACCAAAGGTTAAATGTGTTTTAAAAGATAGGTGTAGCACCTGAAAGAAAACTGGACAAAATGGATAATGCAAGATGAAATTACTTCAAATAAAGGGTTTGGCACTTCAAAAGTAACCACATTAAAAATAAATCACTTTTTGCAAATAAGTTTTAATAAAGTCAGCTACACAAGTTGTACATTAACTTTGGTAATTATATGGTCTGAAAAAGCAGGTGGATACAACTCATGGTAGCCTATGTCTCTGCCAGACAGCATAAAAGTTGTGAACGTAACAGAATTTTAAACAGAATATTTTGTTTAATACATGGCTTTGGAACACTAACAACCAAACATTTGAAAACATCAGCACTATTATTAATTGCAAGTTTGATTGAAAGGTAATTTTGGTGTTAATTCCTCTACTGTCATTGCAACAAAATATTTCTATTTCATCACCTACTTTAGAGAATTGCACCAGTAGAAAAGTTACTTACTTGTGCAATAATCCACCCTGCATTACACGAGTGTAAGAGAATGGAAACCATCCTCTCCTAGAGAGAGAGAAAGATAGAATTAGCGGGTACGATAATCTTATTCAGAATAAAACATCAACTGGCCATAATGTCAACAAGCAGTTGTAATGTCTACAATACACAGACAGCTATTTATCCATGACAATGTTGAAAGGAAATATGAAACTGGGAGCAAATATAAACACATACACAATTTTACTTACAATCGCGTCTTTTCATTTTCTCCATAATGCCAGCCATCTTTAGCCTCAGGAACCAATAATGTGATGACATCTCCTTCGCTGAAGCTCAGCAGTGTGTTATTGTCTTTTGCCTGATGAGAGAAAATAGCTTGCACTTTGGTTCTTCCATTCTTTTCCAACCCAGCAGCCATTGAACTGGATCTGGGTAAAGTTCTGGTCTCAGCTGAAGAGTAAGAAAATGTGATATCACATTAGGTACAAAACAAAAAGGAATATTTCTAATTTTCCAAGCTTCATTCTCACTGTTTTTCAGTTTCACCCTGAAACCCAGGCATAAATATAGTCTTTGTTAAAAGAACCTTGCCAAAATATGTATATTGCCCATTACAGAGGAACCTCGATTATCTGGCATTCAATTATCCAAACAAGATCGCAAGGTCCCGATGTTTGGCTGAACTGTGTTATCTGGCATTCGATTATCTAAACAAAATATTCCCTGCCCATGTCATTCAGATAATTGAGGTTCCTCTGTATTATAGGCAATAATGCCAGAGGCAATAAGAGCAACACAACAGATTGTGGAAGTCTGAGATCAAAAAGATGAATATAACAAAACTACTGAGCTGTTCTGGCACCACCTGTGAAGAATATTTCAAGTCAATGGTCTTTCATCAGAATAGTCATATTGGATGAGAATTACATGTGGAGACACCACATAAATTAGATAGTTTCCTTTGACCAGCATTAGGGAAGCAGTCAGGATTTTTACGAAACTTTCACTGCTTTCAATGGTTAGGGCCATCTGGTATAATAGCAGTTTTAGTGGACTTAGTTTTATATCTTGGTATAATGATTACTTGGATTCATGACTGCTAGATTACTGGGACAGTGCATAAAGACAGGGTGCTCTGGAATTATAAAGCTTTATTACATATCTAATAATAATGGTCAGGAGTTAAGAGATTAACTGTCGGTAAATATCAAAAGGAGGAAAGGAAAGTGCCTAAATTGTAAGTCAAATGCCATCTTCTCCTACATTGGAACCCATATCACTGACAGTACTAGTATGTAAAAGCAGCCAGCAGCAACTTTGCTATATCTGGACTGCAGTGGTACAAATTGCCATGGTTATGGTAAAAGGTGTGTAGGTGTCTTTAATCCATATTTAGTACTATATTCACTCGAGTTTCACTTCAAAGTCTCAATTTAAAAGAAACTTTAAAAGCAACAGCACAATCCTTTCCAAACAACAACCCTGGTATTGTGATATGTACAAACATGACAACATGGTATCTTATGTGACTACATTTGTCATGTATCCCAACAATTCAAAAGGTACAGTCTACATCAGAAACTTTTGCTGAACACTAAATATTAGTGAGCAAGAAGAAAATGTTAGAAATTCTGTGGACAGGCAGCATTGGTAAAGAATCTAAGACACTCTGAATAATCAACAAGTTTTTGTCAAAACTCTGTTCACACTTGCTGAGTATTTTCAACAATTATTGTTTTTACTTCAGTATTTTGCTTTTGTATTAGCAAAGTAAATCTGCGTCAATCCTATGCCACAAGGTTACTGGTTGGCCTGTCAGTTCAAGGCTGAGCATGAAATTTATCCATTGCAAAAGCTATTTGTTCAACAAACTTGTAAGAGGTTTTAGTGAAACTTGAGACAATAAGAACAGACAATATCTGGAAATTTTGTCATAGCCGGCAACTGAAAACCAATGACTTTAACATAATCATAATTTCATAGTGCTCCACTGTGTTTAAGTTCAGGTTTTATACAAGAGACAGGATCTAAAAGTCAACAGTGGTGAGAGCCTTTGAAATATTAATATTGATGTCGCTGGTATGGAAATGTTTGAGAGATTTAGGACAAAAAAGGTAACTAACACAAGATTACCTCAACTATTAAGGTGATTGATACAACACTAAAAAATATTCTTCCCTTTGCATTAAGAAAATTTGAGTTCATTTCACAATAATTTTGCATTAGGTCCACACCCAGTTAAATACCATTTTTAACTAAAGAAACATAAGTCAGTGCAGGTTACTTTTGCTTTTGATGGCGTTTATGTACATGCGCACATCAATATAATTGCTTAATTTCCCTGAATATTACTAGTAATGCCTAAATTTGCATCACTCACCTGACAAAGGGCTGGCTTTCAATGGCATTGCTTTGCGTGTGGGAAGGGTGTTGGAGTACACATCGGATTGCTGTTGTTTTGGAAGTTGGGGCGGTGTAGGAGGCTTTGGTTTGGCATCAGGCTGGCCAGATTGCTGATAGTCCACAGAATTTGCATTTGATACATCACCATTAGGTACTGATGGAATATCCTGGACCATCATGCGCTGAAACAGGAAACAGAAGTACATCAAGTATGGAGTATAATCTAATTTAACATTGTATAGAAGTAAAAATATTACATTCTGAAACATACAGCACATATCCCATATCACCGTAAATGCACATGGCCAAAATTAACAACTTTTCATTATTTCAATGTTGTATATTTTTCATCAGCCTTTGAAGATTTTCCCTGTGTTGAATAATAATTCTGTTCACTTGTCAATTAAACAGACTCCAGGCGGAGTTAATAAATAGCAACAGAATTTGTTACTAGCATCTGTAAACAAAATTCTGTATAGCACGTATTCAGTCTTACATATTAGATGATTTACGGCTAACAAATTATGCAAGTCCTTGATTAAGTTCCCTTTATTGGTAGCATTTTATGAGTATGAGATTTTGAGCCCTGGAACTCATCATTCAAAACGAGTAGCAGTGTGTGTCAGCACAGATTTGTGCAGTAACTGCACAACTGTGAACTGTGAAATATTACTGGTTGGGCCTCTTGAGTGTAAATTGGAGGAGTAGGGAATAGGGAGTGAGAGAAGATGATCTCAGAAATCTTCACTCTTATTGAGAGGAAGAGAGGGCAACAATTTGGAAGGCATGAATTTAGGAAGATCAGGATAGGACAAGATGATACTCTTGACTCTGACCCCCAGGTAAGGCCAGAGTGGCAACCATTAAGATGAGCATTAACTTTTTCATTCTATGACATACAGTATTAGTTGCAAAAAAAAAGACAATTAGATTTGTTCTGTGTGTGCAAACCAAAGTTGCAGGAAGGAGTAAAGTAGCTGTTCTATCCTTTTTTGATTATGTTAACAGCTTAATGCCTACCCCTGATGTAGGTAAAGGATGCCTCATTTGGTCCTTAGCAAAACAACATCCAGCACAGCCTGCAACAGAATTGTGTCCATGTGCAGTTTGGGCATAATACAGCCCACTTTGCATCGACAAACTGGGCAGAACGGAGCCAAACATTAAGCTCTGAAAATCTAAGGACTCGCACATGCCAAGAGTTTGTACAAGCTAGCTTTAGGTTTTACGTGATTTATTCTGCCAGATTGGTTAGTTCTAATTGCAACATGTCAACCACAAAGAAACTTGGTTATACCATCAGCAATTCTTTTACAATATGTTATTCTTTATTAATTCCAAACACCAACTCCGTACCAGTGATATACAATTACAGAGAGATTGGCTCTATTAATTCAAAAACAAATGCTTAGTCAGAATTTTATTTCCATTGAAACAGAACTCTCATCTATTAGCTCAAAGATATCAAGATATAGCTTCAAAGTGACTCAGATATGATTAACCAAAATTTATTGATGTATTAAAATTAAAATGAATGCCAATGCACTAAAAGACCAAAAACTAGAGAAAGCAAACTAGACCAAAATTAACCAACTTTTGAAAGAAACTCAGATGTAGGTATTTCTACTGAAATTGGCACAAAGAATTTTTAATTATGGTGTAAATAAGTGGTCAGTATGCTCCAGTCTTGCTGGGGAATGATCAATAGCAATCACTGTTGAGACAGATAGTTGGTGACTGACAACTTCAAGTTATGCTTGTACTTAAGCCTTAAAACAATATATGAAGTACACATTAATAAAGCACCGTAAATCAATCCCTTTGGAGAATGAGTAACATCCCAGATAGATTGTGTGTCATAAATTGCTTTGGCACCTTCTGTCATTGCCATTTACTGATTAGCTGTTGGGAATCACTATCCAAATGGGATGAGGTTAGTTATTTTTCCTCTTGCTACTGTAATAAAGCAGCAGTGAGGAACAACATTGTTGGGCTAGGCCAAGAGAAAAACTGACAGGACCTAAAAACCCAAGCCTGAGAGTTCAAACAAAATACTTAGTATTAGAGCTGTTATGGTACACAGATCACCAGAAAGATCATGAGGAAACAATGACGAAAAGGATAAAAGGCTCAGTTCTTTAAATTTAGGTTCAAATGAGCTCAGGCCATTATTTCATTATGGAGCAGCAGTAAAGCTTTAATTAGAACTCTATTATAATACTCTTGACTGTACTAGTAATCTTTTTCACAGTAAAAAAAAGTCAATAAGTTGACATTTTGATCTACAGCTTTGAAGATAGCTGTATAACTAAGTAATATCAGTGATAGAAACCCACCTACAATGAAAGCTCAAAACCTCAATATTGAAAATCCTTAATTTAACAGGCTCCTCCACAGTTCACCAGTCACCAATTTTATCCATTATTAAAAGAACATTTCAGAACAGTCGCTGCAGTTGTCAAACAAGCCAATAGCTTGGGCATCAATTACTTCCCAGGAACATATTTACTCATGGACAAAATCCTCCACCAACTAACTTCCAACAGGAAACCAGTCAAAACTCAACCCCAGTTGCAATTGCCTAGCTACAAGCTAATGATGCAAAGCCTAGTAATAGCTTAATAAGAAAGGAACTGAAGACAAAGAATCAATATATGAACAACTTGATACTTGGAGATTTTGGTGTTTCAGTGTAAAATTGATTTCCATTTAACTGAGATATATACTGCAATAGTGTTGAAAGTCTAATCTAAAATTACACCTCTGTTGTAGTTAGTGAATAAGAGAGCAACAGTCTTTTTTTAAAATCACCTAAACATTCAGAAAAAGTGAAAAATCTTCAGTTTAAAACTGTACGGAAATACAACTATTAGTTGCAAATAATCAGTAAGTAAATTTAATAATTTTCCTTTTATGAAAAGGTGCAACGGCACTTCTTGTCCAGACTACACAAGCATTGACAATATGAGACAACTGAAGGAGGTTAATTTAACTTAATGACACAAAGGTTTGCACCAGAAATAAAAGTAACAAGTACATTTTCATGACCATTAGTGCACTTGATTCTGTATGATCAGGGTCCCAGAAAGACTCCAAGAATAAAAAAAAACTCCACCTATCCAGAAGAAAACACGTGCAATTCCAGGAGAGAAAGGTCTGCAGAAAACAGGCTCCTAAAAGGATTAACTAGGCTCCACAAGATTAGATTAGATTCCCTACAGTATGGGAACAGGCCCTTCGGCCCAACAAGCCGACACCGACCCTCCGAAGAGTAACCCACTTGGACCCATTCCCCTAACCTACATTTATCCCTGACTAATGCACCTAACACTGTAGGCAATTTAGCATGGTCAATTCACCTAACCTGCACATCTTTGGATTGTGGGGGGAAACAAGAGCACCTGGAGGAAACCCACACAGACATGGGGGGGGCGGTGAAAATGGACAAACTCCACACAGACAGACAGTCACCCAAGGCCGGAATCGAACCTGGGTCCCTGGCGCTGAGAGGCAGCAGTGTAACCACTGAGCCACCGTGCCGCCCCGAGATCTTATTCTTCCATTACGTACTAGATAAATATATCTAACACATACACAGTCTTACTCTCACCACCTCCTTAGTATGTCATGTGCTGAGTGGAAAGAGATGGAAGAATGCCCTGCACAATGTATCCCTCAATAGCAAGATGTTTGTATTGAAGCAGGGGGGATTTACAGGGTGGAATCTTCTGCTCTTGCTAATGGCGAGCTTGGAGGCGGGAAAGGCATTTAATTATGTGGGGCAGGGTTGCATTTGAACACTGCTGCCTTTCCACATTCCAACTGCTGTTCAATGTTCGTCATGTGAAATACATGATAAGTCAAGCTGTGCAGCTACTTGTCACCCAGAGTGCATCCTTTAATCAAAGGCAAAGGCATTCAGTATCTTATCAAGGGACCAGACATCAGAAAGATCAGGTTCCTGAGAGATATCCCCGACCCCTTTTCTTACAACCCTCAAAAAGTACTGCCTGGTTGGCATGTGGTTCACTGGACCTTCCTCAAAAGTGGTCATGTAGATGCCTTGCCAGCTCTCAGCCAGTGGGTGAGACCTTCAACGCCTCAATAACATACTAACTATAAAGTCAGCTTTTCTTTCCTCAATAACAATGCTGTACAAGGAATGCGGTTGAAAACTATTAAAAAT
Organism: Chiloscyllium plagiosum; assembly: GCF_037043375.1. Classification (NCBI taxonomy): domain Eukaryota; kingdom Metazoa; phylum Chordata; class Chondrichthyes; order Orectolobiformes; family Hemiscylliidae; genus Chiloscyllium; species Chiloscyllium plagiosum. The sequence goes on along the minus strand of NW_028270163.1, from coordinate 48,694,641 downwards.
GATTTGAACTTTTGTAGGGAGATCAGGGAAGCCCTCTAGATGATATTCAGGAATGATCAGATGATACTCAAAAAAAAGTAACATAAACAGATAATTTGACTGGCATTATTAAGGATGATCACAAAGTACTCCTTTTTACTCCACAAATGTTCTGCTTGTGTATCAGATATTCAGGTCTTTGAAAATAAAATTCAAAATAGTTTCAAAACACTAAATAGACTTTGACAAAACATCAATACTTACAGAACCTTGACCCAATCCACCTCCACCAACGAAAGGTGCAAGTTCTGGTGGTACTGGTAGAGGTTTAGCACCAGGAATAGGGTCTGATATAACCAGTCCTGATTTGGTGGAAGCAGCAGGGTCAGAGATGAGGGTTCCTCCATTGCCTGAAGACATCTGCTGCACCAATGACATTGCACGCTCAGGAATTTTGGATGGATCACTACAAGCCTGTTGCCAGCTAGGAAGCTTTTGTGTTATCATATCCTTGCCCTGTTAAAGAAAAGAAAATTTAGAGATTACTTCAGATGAACCCACAGAGTAAAACATTTTCAAGGATCTTAATTTAATCAATTTTAACAGACGAGAAAAACCATTTGCCACGAATATTAAATTTTTAGGAAAAATAGTGATGAAAAGTAAAATCTTACAAGATCTTACTTTTGGATGTGTAGTTAGGTGGTTACAACTGAACAGGATCACTGATGTGCAAATGTTCTCTACCACCATCCCTCACCCCCCACCCCCACTAACCCTCACCCTTCCCTGTTCCTGATCATCATTCAATAACTCATGCAGATTGTGTGGCTTGGGGAGGACAGAATCCGAACTGGCAGCAAAACCTTCCAGCAACATGTAGCCTCCTGACACCCCCTGTTAATTTTCATAAATTAAGTGAAGAATGGATGATAACAGAATTGCACACTAACAGAAAATCAAGACCTCAAGAGAGGCAAGGATAACAAGGAAACTGGCAAGGAAAAGAAGGGTAACTGAAATGATAATTCACTATAATTCCAGCAACAGAGGAATGGAAACTTATGAAAAAGGATGGAGTAACATTTTTCCTCAGGATATCCAATACAAAGAGCTTCTGTAGTGCTATTCATCTGATAATGGGTGCGCACTACTACAACTAACTTAGTTATGTAGCACTGCTTTTAGTATCATGATACTATCAAAATATTAGAACTGTGGAAGAATGTACAACATTGAGTAATACAGTTCAGGAAAAAGCTAATCTGCACCATAGTCTATGCTCAATAAATTGATTTCATCCAGAAAGGGTAGTTTGGCATTACAATTTCCATTACACTGACAAAAATTAGAAAAAAGATGAATAATAAAATAATTCTGGTTTATGTTCCCAGTTGTATCATTGATGCCAACATTAGCAAAGGACAGTATCAATCTCAACTGTGTTACTTAGTTACAGTTCTGATGTATCAAAAATGGTCATTAGACTGAACTAATAAAGGCTCACAGATATCTAATGACAAATTGTCCATTTTAGTTGAGGACAAGATTAAAAACATTGAACCTAATATTTAAAAAAAAGCTGTATCTATATTTGTCTCTAACATTTTTGAAAAGCTGCAATATTGCAGTTTAGATTCACTTAATTTGAAAAACTTACCCTGCTGTGGTATACCATGTTATTCTTGGCGACTGCACACTGCTTTTCTACCAGAAAGCTGTATCGCCTACGCTCCTCGCTCAATGCTGTTTTGTAACCATTTCCAATGTAGCTCTCCAGATCAGATTGCTTTTTGCTTATTGTCTCCACAAACTGTACAAAGTCAGAGGAGATAAGAAAGCAAAAAGGACATTGAGAAAACGATGATGAAATAAAAGAAGAATGCAAAAACTTTCAGTTGTAATGACTGGCTATGGTTATGACATTAAATTAATATGGCTGCACAGAAAAAGATGAATGGAGGTATTTCATTTACATATTTTATATGTTGTTCAACATTTCGATTAATACCTGAAGACATATCCGAACAACGTTTCATTCAAAAAAGACAAGCTGCACAAAACACCGCATTGCTTCAAAGTTGGTCTTTCTCTTGCATATAAAATACTTTGTACTTCATGGGTTCCCATCACATAACCATAATGTGATTAAATTATCAATCAAAATTTGCTTTTGTGCATAGAAAATTGGCTTTTACATGATGAGTAAGAGACCTGCAGTGTTGGAACTCAATGTGCATCACGAGGCTATTAGTTGAATTAATGCAATTTTTTTGACAATTGTTCAACTTCTATAGTCAGTTTATGCTAAATTGTAGATTCCCAATCTGAAAAATTGATCGAGATATTGTAAACAAAACTTTGAGAGTTTGGATTAAATCCAGAGTTACTCAGTACTAAAGCAGAGCAACATTCTTGCATTCAGAACATATGAGCCAATGTAAAGTGGCAAATAATAGCGATGAAATAATGATAGTGGTCAAATAAGGTCACTAGCAAGTCTATACACACTCAGTATGACCTCACCAAATGCAATTCACTTTCTCGACAACAGGTGAAATGACAACCGTACAAATAATTAGAATTGAGCTCAATTTACTTCTAGCTACAGTGGGAATTAAATTCTTAACTTGTGGAATTTTAGCAGGGCATGCATATTTCTATGAGATTACAGTACTGTCTAAACTATGATTGTAGACTAATAAAGTCATTAAATGTTGAAAGAAATAGATGATAATGCCTCCATTCCTAAAATGTATTAAACTCAGTTCAAAATACCAGCCATTCTCCCATTTCTGTTTGCTGCACATCACATCAAATTTTGTTGCAAATGATAGATTATAAAACAAGGCAACACATTTATACCAAGATATAATAAACTTATTAGATAACACAATTTTTTAAAAACAATTAAATGGGAATATAGGATTTATACCGGCCACTACAGCGGACAGCTGAAACTGACAACCAGAAGCGGCAGGGACAGGCCACTATAAATGCCGGAGGAAACACCACAGAAGCGCTTCACAGGAGGCTCCCAAGCACTGAGGATGTCACCTAGACAGGGGACGAAACGTTTGCAACAAAAATTTCCAGCTCGGCGAACAGAACCACAACAACGAGCACCCGAGCTACAAATCTTCACCCAAACTTTGAATATAGGATTTATGATCAGCCAGCACTAAAGTAACAAAAATGAAAGTTATTAAACTAATTAATGGTAATGGTTCATTGTAATGTTTCACATGAAGTACAGCAGGGCAGAATTCCTGAAACTGGCTATTTACGCTCCATTTTCATGGTTATGTCCTCATTGATGTTCAAGTGTGAATACATAATTCAACCAACAAGCAGAAGTTGCATTAAAACAATTTCTTTACTAAAAGTTAAAAAGTTAAGTAAACTTTTCATCAACAATGAGTAAACCTCTCTCCAACATGTTGATTAAACACTGGCATTTCAAAACACACCTGTTCAATGTATTAAATATTTCTGAGAGATGTTTGGAAGTAATTACAGAGATATAAACCCTGTGCATGCATCCAACATCTACTTCTTTAAACTCAAAAAGATAAAAACTTAAATATATGGTGCCTTTTTTAAAAGGCCTCCAGCAGCCTTTTAAAGCATAGCTGATTAGCACCTGAGGAAGGGTAGTGAATGCTCTGACCATATGCAATTAAATTCCCAAGCCCTAATAACTGACTTAGCATGTGTTTGAGGCAGGCAAGCCCAATGACTAAAAGTCACTGGAGCCAGAATTGTATCTGACATAGCAGACAGTGCTGTAAAACACAAAATTAATGTCAACATAATGCTGGAAAAAAAAGTGACCATAATTTAAATTTCTCTCAAACATATTCACTGTTAGTTGTGTGTTTGAAGGTGTGAAAAGTTGAACACCAAGCAGTTGAACACTAAGCAGTGAACACCAATACTTGGCTTGATTGCATGTTAAAGTTTTGTAATTCTAATAGGATTTCTTAAAGTAAATCTGATTAAAACTTTTACAGTTTATATACATCTGTTCTCTAAGTTAATAGAATTGACAATAGCTTAATTGTTCAACTCCATTAATTTGTTCAGATATTTTTAAATCAAGTATCATGCTCACTACAATTTCTGGACATATGAATTGTTTTATTCTGAACTTTTAATTCTATTTTTCTGTATTATAAAGAATAAGCTTCTTTGAATAGTTTGAAGGCTAAGCAAGAACAACTGTCAAATCTAATTAAGTTTCACAATTCTTTATATTGCAATTTTTTAACATTATAAAACTACATTGAAAGCAAACTTGGAGCAGCCTGGATTGCTAGTTTTAAATGTATGAAGTTAGGCATAATTTATTTATTTCTTTTCAATACAAGTACATGGCCAGGATAAAGTTACAAGTCCTCACTTAAAGCGAGTGTTGTTCCTGAAAATCATAACTTTAACTGAAACTTGTTTAAATAAGTCAGAGCTGTCCATATAAATCAATATTGAAGCCAGAGTTGGGTTCCTTTGTTTTATCTGGGTCAGAAATGTCTGATGCACAAGTTGAAATACATAACTAAATATAAAATAAAGTACAATATGTTTAAGAAAATGCATTCACCTGCACTGAGTTGTGTTGATAGATTAACCAGGTCTGTTTAGTGACAGAGTTGCTCAGTGCAGGTAAGACGAAGTCCCAGGACTACCTGCACCACCCAATCTCTGCCACTAGATGGAGGACAGGACATGAGTGCTAGTTTAGAGCACGCAACAAGAGCAAAGCCAGGATTACAACCAGTAGAAAGAGAAGAACAACATATGTCAGGGGCTAAGGTAATTAGTAAGAATGGGATGTAATTCAGGGGTTGGGAAGAGGCAGAGAGGGGTAACACTGGGAAAGCAAGGGCACATAATGGGCAACCTGCAGAAATAGGGAGCCTGTGGCAACCAGTATTACTGTAAAACTAGCAAATCTTAAAGATTATAATAATACTGTTAACATTGTTTCACTTTAGTATTGTCAAGTGAGTCAATATTAAACTCTGGCTTACAATACCTAAATATACATTGTAACATAATAGGTGTTTAATTGTTTATTAAACTACCCAACGATCTATCAAATTTTGGAGATAGAAAGAGACAGGGTGACAAAAGTTCTGGCAAACTATGCATCCTGAAAACTTAGCAGAAAAGGAAACAAAACCTCATAATAAAAGGCTTTATTCTGATGCACTGCCAACTAAAAATTTTTAAAGCTTTTTGAAGGTCAAAGAATGATGTCAACAATTACTTTATACGGGTTCAACAATCAGCTTACTTCTGCGAATGATTCAAAACTAATCCTTTACCACAGAAAATAAATCTTCCTTCACTGGTTTCAAAAAATAAAAAGTGAAATATAGTATTTTCAAATTTAAATCTAGTCTACAAAATTACCCACATACACAGAAAAAGTAAAAAGAATTAGAAGCAAAATAAAGTAGTAAAATGTATGTAGCTGGTAATGACTAAATTAAAAAGAGATTAAAAAAATGACTAAATTAAAAAGAGATATGAACCATGCTCTACTTAACATGGTTCTGTGCAGTACTAATACAGACATGTTAAAAGTACAACCGTACCATTCTCCAATACATGACTTCAGGTCAAAAGAGACTAAAGATATAACGAAAGGTATTAAAAATATGACCAGAGTCAGAAGAAATTGAATGCAAGTCAGTACTGTAAAAAAAAAAATGGAATAGCATTGTCTAAGATTAACATGTAATCGAGGGGTACTGGTAAGACAATACAATTCCTATGAAATTTAATTGATAAATGCAAGTTAACTTTTTTTTTCCCCCACAACCAAACAGGAAAGTCTAAAATTGAAAATGTGCAGCATCACAATAATACATGTCTCCCTCACTTGTTTTGTAAAGGAAGGATCATGATGTAGAATAAATATGTAGCTAAATTGGACATCCAAAAAATTAAATTAATTTAGGATTTGGGATTTACAGTTAAAAGTAAAATATTTTCATGATGTTCATTAAAGTGTATGTACTTTTGGCAACCAAGGACTAACCTTGCTATGATCAAAGATGTAGCTCAAGATCTCATCTTTACTCATGTTTCAAAAGAAAATTAATTGAGCAAATCAACCACCAAGGAATCGCCTAGGAACCCTCCAACCACAAGGGATGAACTCGGATTTCACCAGTTTCCTCATTTCCCCTCCCCCCATCTTGTCTCAGTCAAATCCATCGAATTCAGCACCGCCTTCCTAACCCGCAATCTTCTTCCTGACCTCTCCGCCCCCAACCCAGTCTGACCTATCACCCTCACCTTGACCTCTTTCCACCTATCACATTTCCGACACCCCTCCCCCAAGTCCCTCCTCCCTACCTTTTATCTTAGCCTGCTGGACAAACTTTCCTCATTCCTGAAGGGCTTATGCCCGAAACGTCGATTCTCCTGTTCCCTGGATGCTGCCTGACCTGCTGCGCTTTTCCAGCACACATTTTCAGCTCTGATCTCCAGCATCTGCAGACCTCACTTTCTCCTCAAATCAACCACCAGTCAAGGTACAAAAATCTGAAGCTGAAATTATTGAGCTCAAATTCTCAAGGAGGGATAGGTTAAGCCACACCAGTACACACAATGCTCCAGAATAGATTCATAAGGAACATGACCACAGAAAGTAGTGGTTAGTAGAAACAGATTATGGAAATGAGTATTAAAGAAAGTGGCCTACAATCATTGGCATTCTTCCAGTCACTAATTGATCTAAGTAAGCAGAATTCTCATTGTAAAAGCTCACTTACGTTCCCTTTACCTTTGAGCACTGCATTTTTATTTCACACAGAAAACTTAACTTTTTTTTCTTGACATTCTTCCATTGGTAAGATTTCCATAAACATCCTTGATCTTCAATTATTGCATGGAAATGTCACTTCTCATGACTCACAACTGTATTCCAATAGAAATGTGCTGATGATAGGCTGTTGCCATAGCAACAGAAAATAGGTCAAACCAGGAATTCTTTTCGTAGTACAGAACAGTATTACTTGAAAAGGATTAAATCTCCGAATGCTACCACAGTTAATAAAAATATAAGCCACTTCAGGTTGACACAATGGCCCTAATATCAATTGCTCAGACAGACAAAATCAGAAATCAAATAATGCTATAATAAAATCTAAAAGTATTCCTAAGGACATTGAGATAATGGTAGTCATGCTCGACTCATTCCATGACTCACTGCCTATCAGGGACAGTCATTGTATATTTGAATCCTCCACTCATTTCATATAGGAATTAGCAAATGTCAGTGCAATATTGTCCTTTTGCTCAGAAGAACATTCTTTAACATATGGATTTTAATTCTAGGCCCTTACCTAAATGTTGTATGCCAGTCAGCCCATACAGTAACACATGTTTTGTTGTGATTGAGATGAGATTGAGGTCAAGCTAGTTACCAATTTTCTCTCCTCCTATAGAAGTATTGTTTTTAACATCCATAACAACCAGAATGATAATTCAGAATGCCAAAAAAGCCCACATGCAAGTGCTAGATGTAGCTGTCTATGTCAGATAATCAAGACAGGCAGTGGGAACAGTCTGTGCACTCGTGTACGAGCTGAAGGGTAAGAGGCTTGGACCAGCTGGGGGTGGTGTAAGTGCAGTCTGGGAGCAAGGGTGAGGCAAAAGTGGAGGCTGGGGCTGATAAGGTACAGCTTTCTCACCACAATGTCTACAGAATAAATCTTTGCTGGCTGATCTCCTTTGGGACACTTGTCCCCCTTGCTGTCTTGCCGCATTAAATCATAAATCTGACTGGAAATGTAAATAGACCATTCAATCAGAAAAATCACAAAATAAGTGACTGTACTAACTAGAAAAATGTTTGCTCTTTAGAGTCACCTCTAAATCACATTGGATTCCTCTTCATGCTTGTACACACTATGGCACCTAGACTTGACAATTGCAGCTTTCACAGCTTATAGAAACAGCTGCTTTGAAGAACTTTGTGAACTAAGCAGGATTTTTCTGCTCTGCCTCTTCAGTTCTATTTACAGGTTTCCCTAGGTGCTCTTGGAATAGCTTCAATGCAGTGTGAAATAATAAAACAGTATCATCTCCATTCAGCTTTTGGAAAATTCCATTGAAAAATAAATGCTGCCAATTTTTTTTTCAAACAAAGCAGCACCAAGTTCAGTCTCAAGTGATTGCATTTAAATTCAGAATTAAACTCCTAAAATGTGGAAAATGAACTTTCTGCTTCCAATAAAGAGTTCAAATGTCCTGTATTCTTTCAGGGACTTGGGTATCCCTAATAAGACCAGCATTTGTTCCCTATCCTTAACTGCCCTAATTGAGTGGCTTGCCAGGCCATGACTGAGGGTAAATAAGAATGAGGCAAATTGCTGAGTCAGAGTCAGATGTAGGCCTCAGTGGGGAAGGATGACAGACTCCCTTCCTTCTAGGAGATTAGCTTCATAGTCATCATTACACAGAGACTGGCTTTCAATTCTAGATCTTTTAAATTCCACCACAATGGGATTTGAACCAATGGCACCCAGACTGTTAGCCTGATCCAAATACAGATTGACATAAATCCAGAGTATACCCAATTCCTGACTCCACACCCAGTGACACTCACTCTCAGGAGCTGGTATTTTTATGCTGGTCTACCACAGGTACAAAAATAACAGGATTCAACTACACTCCCTCTGGAATAATGACAACTATTTGAATTCCGGTTTTTAAGACACAGCTGTCAAATTTTGAATACTGTGATTAACAGCTTTATCTTTCAGACGAGACAATAAAGCAATTGTTTAAATATTGTTTCATGGGATGCGGACATTGCTGGGAATCATTTATTGCCCATCCCCAATTGCCCTCAAGACAGCGGCTAGGAGTTGTCTTCTTGAAGTGCTGCAGTCCATGTGGTGGGGATCCACTCAGCGATTAGAAAGGATTCCAAAATTTTGATATAGCAATAGGGAAACAACGATGACACAGAATACTGGAGAGCGTCCAAACCCATCTACAAAGCAGAAAGCAACTTGCAAATAGCAGATTTAATTAGTAAAAAAAAAGGTGGTGTAGACACCTTATTACAATGCAACAAAAATCTGCAGTGCAAAATAAACTTAGAACGAAAATAATAAAAGCAAAACATTTTACAAAAAAATCAATTTCAATAGAAAGAAATACCTATTGTGCGATTTATAAGGTAACTAAAAATAATGACCTTGTTCTATGCTTTGTAGTGATCTGAAAATAAGTACCATTCTTTTGATTTTGCATGCACAATCATTGGAAGAAATACAAAAACTGAACTCATTTATAGCATCTCCATAAATCTCCCTTCACCTAAGCCCCACTTCCCTCTTGGCTGTCTTAGTATCCCATCAATGCAAAAATGCTGTGTACCTTTGAAGAACTTCTACAATAAATCATAGGATAGACATGTTATGGGTGCAGTTCTTTAGGAACTGGAGAGAGTTCTAATAAAGAATTACACAAAATGTTATAAACAGTGTAATATAATTATACACCTGCAGTGATTACATATCAAAAGTACTCCATTGGCTATAAAACTTTTTGAGACATGCTGAGATTATGACTGGTGCTATAGAAATGCAAGCCTTTTCTCCTATCCAAGTAGCTTATTGCGAAGGTAATGACACGTGCAATGAATAGCCAATGTATTCAGAGACAAGTAATTTAGGGTCAGAAATCTAGGGTATGAGCAAAGGGAAGCTTCTTAAACTGGAAAGACTGAGCCAGTCATTTTTTCATAGCTATTGCAGTGTATAGTTTAACAAATATCCAGAAATAACTTGCACTTGGGAAATTATGAAACCACATCTGAATTTACTGATGACATCAAATGGAGAAAAGGGTTGTTTACAAATTGTGACCAGGACTTGAAAGTCTCCACAAGGCCATATAAAGAACAGCAGAAACAGTAGATAGGTCGAAAATGCAATAAATTGAACAGTTTCTTGTTTGTCCTTTCGGTCAAAGATGTCCATGTACTGTTTAATAGGATCCCAGTGGGTACGCAGATGACTATCAAGGACAATTTGTGCTTGGAAGGCTCTGTTGCAAACAGGATAACATACACAACTGCGTTTTGGAGGTCACTGGCTCAGGATTCTTCTGCTGACACTTTCCCGATGCTTCTGAAACATGCTAGCTTTTGAAGGAGGAGGTCACACAATTTTTAATTCAGTTGTACTAGGCACGTGACCCTGGGCAAGCTTTATCCAGAACTCAGGATTGATAGAAAAACTCCTAACCGTAGTCTTCAGAGTTTCCTTGTACCACTTCTCTTGACAGTCATGACAGTGCACCCCAGATTCAAGCACTCCATACAATGTAAAATAGTATCTGGTACTTTGACTAGATGATTCTGTTGTGACCACCTCAATGTGATGTGGATGCTTAACACATCAGCTGGCGCAGCACCTCAGGTGTCACACATTTTGTCCCTCCATCTGATCTTCTGTGGACTGTGAAGCAGTTTAAGTGAAAATGACTGGCTGTCTGACTGTGCATCAGCATTGGGCCAAGTCTTGCATTCATAAAGAAGAGTGGACTATTCACAGACTTGCATTCTCAGACTGAAGCTTGAAATCGGAAGGCCCCACTCGTTTTGACAATTCTTTCATGGGGTCTCTGCTGCCAGCCTCTGCACATGGACATGCATACTATGTTTATTTGCATGACCAAAGCCTTTAGTAGTGAGGACGTTTGGAATTCAATGGAGAAGCTCAGTTGGTCTGAAAAATTCAACCAAACAGTTCAACAATTCCACAGAAAGCATGTTTCCACATGTCCTGGATGACCAATTCCCAGTCTCTAATGGAATTAAATAAGAATTGCATGATAGCACCAATTTTCTTCATTTTTTTTCCAACATGCTGCCCAATGCTTTACATGGTGGTGATCCTGGCATGAAATCAGATATCAGATGAATGATAGGTTGCTCAATCCAAGACAACTCCATGCAAAGACTGAAGTGGCCAAAGACATACTTCATGATTTCCTATTTGCCAATTATTATGCATTTGCTGCTGGTTCCAAGTTGAACATGAAATGTAGCATGGACTTGTTTTCCAATGCATATAAAGATAAGATAATTTGGGCCTTAGAATGAGCACAAAAGAAAATTGAAGTAATATATCCACCTGCTCCAGAAACGCCCTATCTCAAGCCCAAAGTTTCAATCCATGACCAGAACCTGTCAACATTGGATAAGTTCACATCTCGGTAGGCCAAAAAGTACAAAAATATAATGTACTTTGGAAACAAGAGAAGGGAAAGGAAATTTAATTTTTGAAAGAGGAAACTTTGATGACCTTGGATTAGTACATACATGGTCATTGAATACAAAACCAAGGATTCCATTTGCACTTAAATCCTTTCAACATCATGTTTGGCCACATTTAGAGGCAAAAACAAAAGCAAGATTTCTACAACTTAAAACCAGTTATGAAAAGCTTGAAACCACTGAAAAATTAGTATAATGCTGGAACAGAAACTCAAGTGTTTGCAATTCTAATTTCAAGAACACTTTTCAGTCTTTTCATGATCTAATTCATATCCTATTTGATTTGTCACATTAGTATTTTACAAATCCATTTATACTGTACTTGTAAAAGAATACTCAAACATACAATAAAGTGATTTTGTTCAAACTGTCAGGATTTGACAGGCTAAAACCCTCCATTACAGGGAAATCCTAGGAAATGTCTGGCAACGTAAGCCTAATTCTTACTCTTGGAAGCGTCACTTGTATTGTCCTTCGAAATAGCACACCTACATAGAGCATTTAACAGATTTAAAATGTTATGACAGCTTTTTAAAAGTATTGGTGATACACTGCTACCAATTGTACTGTGTATGACTCATTGTGGTTGGCTGTCATTTTAAACAAAGAGCATGTTGGGGTGGGAGGGGGAGGAGATGGGAAGTGCAGCAACCATCCATCCCTCATAGAAATAACTTTGACAAAAGTTGGTTTGAAAGTTTTAAAATGCATTTTGGTTAGAGATATAGGTTTGGGAGAACTAAAAGATACTGCACCATAATATTAGCTACTTTACATATTCCCAACACACATTGTAGTATTCCTTGTGGTAGGATTACCTTGGATATCATCTAAGAAAAAAAATTGCAAAGTATCATGTTAATTTGAAAAAAAATATAACCACCTACAAATGAATAAAATTCTCCTAACCTGTTCTTATTCTTCCACAAACTGCAGCTGGCATGTCTTTTTGCGCTGGGTGGGGGATGGGGGAGTGGTGGCGGTTGAGGCATATTGAGACAAGTTGATGTTCCAGAACTAATGAAGAACAAATCCCTTGTAATTCTAAGAACTGTGGAGCATCAACACATAGCATTCCTGAGTTCAAAGCACAATAGTCCAAATGCTTTAGCATTATAAATTTTATTAGGAATATTTGTATGCAGCTAAAGTGAGCCTGCAAGTGATGTGATAACATGCATCAGGTTCACAAAGATACTCAGCAACACATCTACTGGTGCATCTATAAAAATTAGTAAGAGACCTTGCGGACACTCAGAACTTCCTTTGCTTCCTGAGGAAGTAGAGATATTGTTGTGCTTCTTTGACCATTTACTTTGACATGGGTGGACCAGGACAGATTATTGGCGATTATTACTCCCAGGAACCTGATGTTTTTGAGGCTCTCTTCCCCGCCCCCCCTCCTTCCATAACTGGATCCTCAACTTCCTGACCCATAGACAGCAATCAGCAAGTATAGACGACAACACCTCCTCCACCATAATCCTCAACAACAGTGCCCTGCAAGGCTGCATAATCAGGCCCTTACTATACTCCTTATAAACTTGCGACTGTGGGGTCAAAATCCACCCGAACTCTACTTACAAGTTTGCTGACGACACCATCGCTGCAGGTTGGATCTCAAACAAATGACATGACAGAACACAGGAAAGAGATTGAGTGCTTAGTGGCATGACGTAAAGACAACAAATCTCTTCAATGTCAGCAAAATGAAGCAGCTGGTCCGTGACTTCAAGCAGCAGAGTGGAGGGCCTGCCCTGTTGCATCAATGGTGCTGAAGTGGAGAGCGTCAAAAACATCAGGTTCCTGGGAGTAATGATCACTAATAATCTGTCCTGGTCCACCCATGTCAAAGTAAAAAGGTCAAAGAAGGACAACAATATCTCTACTTCCTCAGAAGGCAAAGGAAGTTCTAAGTGTCCGCAAGGTCTCTTACTAATTTTTATAGATGCACCAGAAAAATCATCCTATCTGGAAGTATCACTCCCAAAACCACAAGAAACTACAGAAAGTCGTGAACACAACCTCGTCCATCATGCAAATTAGCCTTCCATCCATTGACTCCATCTATATTTCCTGCTGGCTTGGGAAAGCAATCAAAGATTATTCCTCCCACCCCGGTTATATACTTTCCCACCTCCCACCCCGGTTATATACTTTCCCACCCTCTTCCATCAGGCAGATAAAATAAAAGCTTGTATTCTGCAATCTGTTCTGCTACCCTGATGCACTTTGTATGGTATGATCTGCTTGTCGAACATGCAAAACAATACTTTTCACTGTATCTCAATACACGTGTCAACAATAAAATCAATAAATCACATTAAGTGTCTAGAATGACTGTCTTTATAGCATCAGACTCAAAATAAATTTAAATTTGGCAAGGAAATAATTGCCCCATATGGCATTTCACATCTTTTAATTGCCTATTTTCACTAGTTTCTATAAATCCAGTTCCAGTTTATATCACTTTATGATGAGAGAGAGAGCAAGGGACAGCTTTTCTTTCCATCAAAATTAGAAACTTAGTGAAACATTAAGGGCAAAGCAAAAAATTGAACCACAGTAAGCATAATCAGCAATAATGTTTATTCATGTCCGTTATTTAATACTCTCCAAACCTACTTATCTTCCACCCTCGAGAGCTCAAATTCATGCAAAACTTCTACTTTTTACCAGTTCAGCTCATCCATCACCCCTTTGCTCACTGTCACTGTGCAACCCCTGTCTGCATCAATTTTAAAATCTGAAGAATTGTTTCCAAAACTTTTACACCTCACTTCACCTGTAAAATCTTCCTACAAAGATCAGAGGTTCCTCTGTTCCCCTGGATTCTCTCTATTCCTATTTTAGCAGTGGAGGCTGTTCATTCAAATTTCTAAGACTAAAACATTTGGGATTCCCTACCTAATCCTTTCCACCCTCTTGCTCGTCCTTCTCCTAGAATACACCATTTCCCAGAGTCAGAATCTTTTCCCGAGCTTTGGGTGCAAAGGAATTTTTTGGGAGGGGGGGGGAAATTAAATAAAGGAATTTCTAATGGTAAACTATCAATCTTAAAGGTTAAGTCCAACTACTTTAGCTAAAACATTTTTGGTTAGATCAACAGTCGTCAGTAGCTGCAACTTGGCTTTGGAAGAAAGTAAATTGAGAAAATGGATTCAAAAGCATGTAACTTTTCAATACAAGTGTTCGCCAAGATCACCTCACAATTACAATGTTCCAAGACTGCAATTGGTCTGACTACAACATAACATTTTTCCGTTTATGCAAATTCTAGAGCAAAATTCACATTAAAATAAGATTTTCATTCTAAATATCCAGTTTTTGACACTGAACAGGTCAGATGTTGCATAATTCTGTCTTAAGAGTCATACAGCACAGAAACAGATCCTTCAACGTGTTACATATTAAATGGTCCAGCTCATCCATGCGGACCTCGCAAACACATACTTTTGAATCTTAGAAAAGCATCCTCTGCTGCCTCAATCCACAATTCCCAATTAATCACTGTAGCTGATATGGAGGTCTTCCCGAACAAGACTAATATGATTGGCAATTTCACTGCAAATTATTTGTACTGTGTCTTTATACTGGATATAAGATGCCTTCACAGAGTCTCCTTTCAGTTTTTAGTGAGAAATGTATTTCCATTACATTCTGGTTCTGATTCAGTCAGTAAGCCAGTTAATACTCTAATTGACTAGATTACTCCGCCTCCCAAAAAATGATTCCACCATATCCAGACACAACCCATGCCATGGAGATTAACCTAAAAGAACTTTTCTAAAAACTGTTCCCAAAAGGAGTTCAAATAACTGAGCGTGAAGAACCACCAGGGTTGAGTCCTTACCTGCATTTCTTTATCTCCATACTTCTGTGGATTCTTACTCCCATGACTCTTTCTCCGAAGTTTCTTCAGTTCTGCATGGCACTTTTCCAGTGACTCCAGCCTGGCTTTATGTTCGGCTTGATATTTCTTCAATGTTGCCTAAAAGGAAAAATGCAAGAAAAAGTAAGTTAATTAAACTGAAAATGATGGAAATGATTACTTATGAACAGGAAAGAGATTTGCCTTTGTTGTTAATACAGAAACGGAATGAAATGAAGAAAAAAAGCAAGAAAAAATAACTTTGGCATATTAGGATATTGATTTCTAATCACTATTGCTTCAATTCACTTCCTAATGGTTTCTGACAACCTATATGACATTTATCATTTCATAGCAATAAAGTATACATGAGAGAACATGTTCAGGTTTTCTAAAACAGAAAAAAAAAGTACTGATATAGTTTTTGTCTATCAATAAAAGAAGCTGCATCTCATTCTATTGTCCACTATTCAGTAAGGTTTGAATATAGCTAAACCTAGGAGACTTGAGGAATAGTGCTAAAATAACCTTTTGGAACAACTTGGGACTATAAGCTATATGAATGCAAAGTACTTGTTGCTTAAGCCAGCTAGTCCAAATCATGAGTGTTGCATTTCTGATGAATATTAAAAACATGCAAACTGACTGAAAACAAAACTATTTGCCATAAGCTATATAATTCCTCAAAGTGCTTTGTAATGTAAATTAATGAAGTTCTCACAACTTCTGTATAACGTGGCTAGCAACAAACATACCGTATTAAGCATCTATTAATTGACCAACTATTTACAAAGAATTGCTTCTATAACGAACAGGAAATGACATCACCACAAACCCCACAAATCCCATCCAGGAGAAAGATATAAATAGAAAGCAGGAGACAACAGCTTCGCTTTACTTGGAGGCCACCACTGATGCTACCTAGCCAGGTAATGAAATGTCTGGATATCAAACCTACACCTTTGGAAGACTGCCTTATAGTGTTTATTGTGACATCTGAATGTTTCTCATCAGATCTGACCTGTTGACAACAGCATCCCTCTTCACTATTATCCAATGGGTGGAACTGACCTCACCTAATTTCATTCTTGTCTGTCTATCTAGTTAATCGCCAGAGAATCCCTTGCAGTGGTTTCCCTTCCTACTCCTGCACCACTGTCTCTAGCGTCCTTGGTCCCTCCCATTTTTTCATCCACGTGATGTCTATTGATAAGCGAGTCAAAATGAACAGCATTAATTTTCACACATTGTCTGATGACCCTCAGTTCTAGCTCATCACCACGTTTCTAGATTCCTACACTATTGTCTCTAGACTGGACTATTCCATAATATTCCTGGCTGGTTTTTTGTAAACTGAGTGATCCAAAACACTCTTTCCTGTGTCTTGACCCATCACACATGTTCGCTGACCTATACTGGTTCCTCATCACAAAAGAACTAGATTTTAAAATATTATCAGCCTAATTTTCAAAATCCTCCATGTCCTTATCTCTCCTGATCTCTGTAGTGTCTCCCAACCCTAAAATCCTCATATCTCCATTTCTGAGCTTTGGTGTATTTCCAGTTTTAATCACTCCATTTGTGGTCAAACCCTCAGCTGCTCAGGGCATAAGCTCTGGAAGATCTTCCATGCACCTCTCCCTTCTCTACCTTACTTTCCTCTTAAAATACTCATTATAATTTACCTCCTTGATCTAGTTTTTGATTATCTGAGAATGTTTCTTTATGTGGCTCAGGCTGTTGTGAAGTACCTTAGGCTGTTTACTACATTGAAGCTGCTATATAAAGAAATGTTATTTGTGTTCGTGAATAATATGCTAGTTTATAAGCTGAATTCTACAGAAAAGACTACAACAATAGGACTGCATGAGTAAAATGCATGTGTAAAATTTAATTCATATGCATAAAATCCATCACCGCAGTGATATTGCAATAACTGACAGAATGTCTGTAGCATTTGTTGATGGCAACTGTTGCGGTGGGATATCTTCTCCAAAAAGCCAATATGGAGATCTAAACCAGAAGTTTCAGAAGACTTTCGGGAACCAAGTCTGCCTGAAAATCATCCCAACCCTATGCTTTTTGAATCACCACTTTTTCCTAATAAATAACAGATGGATAGGAATAATTTCAAAGCTGTAATTCAACTCAAGTTCATAACACTTACAGTCGCAATTCTATTAGATTACAATGTTGTAATCAATTCATGCTTTGCTTACTTTACATTTGAAAATACACCTTTTTTTCTTGCTGCAATATTACATGATAAAAAGTGAACAGAAAGACTAATGAGTTTATTAATCAAGAGATGTGACAGTGCAGAATTCAGCCTGAAACTTACACTTAAGTATTTGGCATCTAGCTCAACCTTCTGCTCCAGTTGCATCAGCAAATCATTGTGGAACACTTTCAACTGCAATGAAAAGACAACGTCAGCAACATTTAATTTCAATAATGTCAAGAGTACAAGAAACCCCCTGAACACCCACACACGTTCTCTCACACACCCACGATGCAGAGGCACTGATTGTACCTTGGATCCTCAGATTAGTCATGTGCAAGTGATGCTTCCCTCCTCCATAAATTCAGCTCCTTGAAAGCTATAATTTTACCCACCCCCCAAACACATTCTCTCTACACTAATTGATTTGAAATTTTATCCTAAGGGGTGCACGTTACAATTCGGCATTGTCTTTTTTCCTGAATGAAGAATTCAATTTTCTCTATTAAAAAATCTTTAAAGGCAAAGATGACAATTTTGATTTTTATTTTGAATTAAACTGCTATCCAGCAGTTTAGATTTTAATTTGCTGGCTACATGTCAACATGATTTAACTACATATGTATAATCTGCCAAAAGCATATTCCTTTGTAGCTATTTCAGTTTAAAAAGTATCCCCTTCTCAGGAACAAACAAACAGAACTTAATTTACAAAAATCTCTGGATAGAAACCTTTGTTCATCAGGTACAAGCTCTCACAAATCCAATATTGCATGTATACTACCTTAAAAGGAATACACACCATTTCTTCAAGCTGTATCTGAATTTGTCTGTGGACCTCTGCCATCTGGAACAAAACATCCCCTGCAAAATAACAAACGGAAGCTAAAATAACTATTTCCATCATTTTGGAATGTTAAGCACAGCATCCACACAACATATGCGCAAACTGATCAAAGCACATTTTTGCATCTTAACTGCCTCATCAAACAATACCGAACAAAAAAACTGCTTAAACATTGCTCTGAATTTTTAAAAAAACATACAGTTTTGTCACTCATTTGTATTATTTCTCCAAATGAGGACACAGCAGCATACTGTACTGTCACTGGAGTAGCAATCCAGATATTACTACTGAGGACAAGAGTTCAAATCTCACGACAGCTGTTGCAATACATACTTAGTTAATGAATAAGAAATTAAAAATAAATCTCAGTAAATGGTGACCATGACAATCATCATAGATTGTAATTAAAAACCCATCTGGTTCACCAATGCTTTTTACTGAAGAAAATCGGCTGTTCTTGTCTGGTCTGCCCTACATGCAACTCCAGCTGCACAGCAATTTTTCTTCCTTTATTCTTTTATGGGATGTGGATGTCAAAGGCAAGACCAGCTTTGGCTGCCCATTCTAAATCCAAAAGGCTTGCTCGGCCTTTCTGAAGGGCCGATATGAATCAACCACAATGATGTGGATCCAGAGTCACAAATTTGCCAGACTGTGTAAAGGTGGCAGATTTCCTTCACTATAAAAGGAAATTGGTGAACTAGCTGTATTTTTGCAACAATTGATGCTTCATGGTAACCATTACTGAAAATAACTTTTTATTTCTAGATTTAATTAATAATGGAACTTAAATTCCACAAGCTGTGATGGTAGAATTTTAACAGATGACCCCAGAGCATCAGCTTGGGCCTCTAGATTACAAGTCCAGTGACATAACGATTATAACCCTGTTTCTCCCAAATGACCTAACTGTCGTGAAATGGCCTAGTAAATCACTTACCTCAATTGCAGGATGACAGATACAGGACAGATTTCAGAGGTAGGATCTTTACTCGGAGTAGTAAGGGCATTGAATGCCCTGCATGCAACAGTAGTAGACTCGCCAACTTTAAGAGCATTTAAATAGTCACTGGATAAAGATATGGATAATAATGGAATAATGTAGGATAGATGGACTTCAGATTGCGCCAACCTGTGAAACCAACAGTGAGGGCCAGAGGGCCTGTACTGTGCTGCATTGTTCTATGTTCTATTGCAATTAGGAATGGCAACAAATGCTGGCCTTCCTGCTGACACGTTTGTAAAGATTTCGTGGGATATAAATGTGGTTATTATCCTTAGTTAAGAGATTAGTGTACATAGCCTTCAAATACTGTATAACGAATAACTAATTGGTTCACTAAAAGATAGGAACTTTGCATTTGGAAAGCTGATGTCGCAAATCAAAACCTGTAACTTAGACTATTCAGACATGTTCAAAACTAACAATGAGTCCCCTCTGCCATTATGACATTTTATTTTTCTCTCAGAATACATTCCTTCCTTGATTTTTGAAGAAAACTCACTCCTATCAAGGCATATGTATAATATATATGGGAAAGGAAGAGAAGGAAAGGGAAGAATCAGTCTTTATTACAGTACTTGCAATACCATATGGAATGGAATACAGCACTGAAAACACTAACCAGAAGCATAAGCTTCTGATCATTTAAAATTATATAAACAATCTAATTTTGAAGATCTAATTTTGCTTTATAGAAGTGCTAATCCACTTTTAATCAATTTACTGGAAGTCAGATGAAAATTAAAATGAAATAAGATACACCTTTGACACATGATCCAGTAACTTGAGGCTGGACTGTATAAGTGACGATGTAACTACTACACTGCACCGACAAAGTGTATAAATTGATGCTCAAAAGGCCAGTGGCATAAACACTATTGGGGTAGTTCATGGTGACCGACTAACTTAGTTCTTAGAGTTTGTTATATTCCAATATGTAAGAGAGCACATACTGCAACTTTGTTCAATTGTATTCAAATACTTAGTAATTCTCGAGCAATTATTTCATTTTATACAAGTGGAAATTACAGCCTGTTCTCCTTCAGTGAACACTTTCCAAAATGGATTCACACACAACTGTAACAAAAACCAACATTTCATTATCATCCTGCAAATTCCAACCAACTCCCCGCTCCACCCCCTTTCCCACCAGCCATCCAACCCAACCCAACCCCACCACCGCCACCACCAACCCTCCCACCACTTCCTGAAACTTCCAGCATTTAGGGCATTCAAGGTGGGTGCGGTGAGCCAGGAGATTTCAAGTTCATCACCTTGGGAGCAAAGTCCATGTTATTCTATCTGCTCAGTGCATTCAATATACTGGTGCCATACCGTCAAGCAGCACTGAATATAAATGCAAGAATACACGGGACTAGCTCTGTATCAAAAATTTAAACCAATTTAAACTTCTAAAACAGTTTCTAAGCAAATTTAAATATGCATTACTATGTTCTAGCACAAATATACTTGAAATAATCTTTTTAAATGGAGAAAGGCTACAGAATAGAGGGAATTGACAATCCTTGTGCATGAATGATAAAAAGTTCATCAAGTAATTGAGAAGGCAAATGGAATGTTTGCCTTTATAGATTCAGAGTCGCACAGCATGGAAAGAGGCCCTTCAATTGAACAAGCCCATGCCAATCATCCCAAACTCTTTTGCATAGTCCTAGCTGCCTACAATTGGCCCATATCTTTCCAAACATTATTACTCATGTACTTATCCATATATCTCTCAAACATTGTAACTGTACCCTCATCCACCACTTCTTCTGGAAGCTCATTCTATATGCGAAACAAATTGTGTAAAAGAATTGCCACTCTTTTTTTTAAAATCTTTCTTCTCCTGCTTTAAAAATACGCCCCTAAGTCTTCAACTTCCCCACCCTAGAGTCATACACCATGGAAACAGGCCCTTCAGCCCAACCCGTCCATGTTGACCAAGTTTCTTAAATTGAACTAGTCACATTTGCTTGCATTGGGCCTGTGTCCCTCTAAACTTTTCCTATCCATGTGCCTGTCCAAATGTCTTTTAAATGTTGCAACTATACTTGCTTCTACCACTTCCTCTGGCAATTCGTTCCATATACACACCATCATTGGTGTGAAAAAGATGCCCTCAGGTCCCTTTTAAATCTTTACCTCTCACCTTAAACCTATACACAAAAAAGACATCTGACATTCATCTAACCTATACCATTCATTACTTTATAAACCTCTATGAAGTCACCTCTCAAACCCGTATGCTCCCGTGATAAAAATCTCAGCCTATCCAGCCTTTCCTTCTAGCTCAACCTCTCCTTTCTCAGTAACATCCTAGTAATCTCTTCTCAACTCCAGCTAATAGTATTCACCCTAACCATAGGTGATAAAAGTTTCAAAGAATCATGTACCTAAACTCCTAAGTCTCTCTGTTCTACATCACTGCCCCAGGCCCTACTTTTAATTGCAAACCTACTAACCGGAATAGTATTTGCTTGAAAGAGCATAGTGTACAAAAGTAGGGAGGCTTTGCTAAAATTAGGCACTAGTCAGACCACAGCTGGATTACTGTGAACAAGAATGAAAGGTGATCTTAGATTCTTAGGGGAGTTGCCAAGATAGATGCAAAAAGGTTGTTTCCTCTTGTGCAAGAGTGTAGGGCTACAGAGCATAAATCTCAGATTCAAGGTTATACATTTAAGACTGAGGTTATACATTTAAGATTGAGGAATTCCTTCCGTTAGAGGGCAGTGAATCTATTAAGTTTTTTATTGCAGAGCTATCAAGGCTGTGTCATTAAAATATGTTCAGGGGTGAGATGGACAGATTTTTAACCAGTAAAAGAATCAATGTTTATGGGTAAAGGCAGGAAAATGGAGTTAAGGATTGTCAGGTCAGCTATGAAAGAACATTCATGGGCTGCATAGCCTACTTTTGCTCCGACGCCTTATTCTATCATTTCCAGCACAGACCTAATTACAACAAGAACCTCAATATATTTTTCTGTGAAAACCATCTTCACTCAACGTCAACTTTGCACTATATAAGTATGTATTCTTATCCTCTGAACAACAAAGTACAAAAAGGAAGAAACAGGCCTTTTACAGACCTATCACATGCATTAGGCTTCAACTATTGTTTTGACAATGGGAACATCTTCAAATGCAAGACCTTACAGTCAATTGCACTAACAAGCTGCACAGGTTTGACATTGACAGATTGGTACTCTCCTGGCTAGGTTTCCATTTTATATTTTACAGAGTCCATAAGTTTGAGCTCATACTGTGCTTCTGATATCTTAACTCTCATCAATATTTGATCAGCACTTGCTGATCAAATCCATCCAAGGACTAAACTCTCCTGGTCTCTAAGCTCCAGTCCTACTTTGTCATCTTCCAAAACTGGCCTCTTGCACATGCCCGGTTTGAAACACTTTTGGGGTTAGACATGGCAATGGAAGTGCTCAACTTCTCTTGTACCTCTTCCCCTTCCTCTAATAATACCTCCAAAACTTACCTTTTAATTTTCTTTTATTAGTCATCCAAAGGATGTGGGTGTCACTGGCCAGCCTAGCATTTATTGACTATTTAACGATCTTGGGAAGGAGGAGATAATGAGCCACATTTTTGGAACTTCTAAAGGTCTATGCAATGTAGGGATGTCAACAGTACTGTTGTACTGTTGAAAGTCAAAAACTACTCTTAGAAGGTTTTAGGATTTTTAGTCAGTGACAGTATAGCAATAAAACGCCCCATCAGGATGATGTGTAGCTTGGAGGGAATTTACAGGTGGTGATGCTCCTTTGCAGTCGCCAGCTTCATCCTTCTAGGTAATAGAGAGTTTGGAGGTTTGGAAGGTGCTGTTGTAGGAGTTGACATGAATTTCTGTGTATATTTTGTAGTCAGTACACATTACTGCCATTGTGTGTCTGTGGTGGAAGCAGTGAATGCTGAAAGCTGTTGACTGGGTGCCAGTCAAGTGGGCTGCTTTGTCTTGGATGGTAGAGAGATGGAGACTTGTAGCTGCACTGATCCAGACAAGTGGAGAGAGTATTACAACACAGCAGACTGGTTACTTATAGATGGTTGACAGGCTTCCAGGAGACAGGAGTGAAGTTACTTGCAGATCGTCTAGCCTCTGGCTGGCTCTTGGAGCTACAGTATTAAGACTTCTGGTCCAGTTCAGCTTCTGGTTAATGATAAAATCTAGTATGTAGATAGTTGGAAATTCAGTGATGTTACTACCATTGAATGTCTTTGTGGGCGAGGAAGAGGGTAGTCATTGATTAAATTCTCAGGTTAGAGATGGTCATGCCTGGCCATCCATCAACCCAGACATTGACTAGACCTTGCTACATACAGTGATTCAGTATTTATCTGAAGAGTCACGAATGATCACTAATATGTGCCCTTATATGGTTTACTTTCAAAATGGTGTATCATTTAAAGCAGGTTAGCTTTTATTCAAAATATAAACTGGTTTTATATATTGGAAGCAACATTGGAAAGCAGCAATAAATGCATAAATAAATACATAAATAAATAAATAAATAAAGTGGGGCTCATGTGATTGCAAATTATAACAGCGCACATAAATATATACTTATTACAGTGCTTCCAAAGCAATGTAGCTGATTCAGTTTTAAAGTCTGAAAATCTTTTCCATATCTGTGCAAACTTCAATTCAGAACAACTTACACTGGTTAGACAATGGTTGAAACATCCACATGAGGTGCTACAGTCAAATAAACATCTGTAAACTTTAGTACTTATAACCAGCTTCTGAAATTAGAACGTTTACCTGACCAATCTAATCATATTAAGACGGTTGGATCACAATATAATGTACTTTATCCTTGATGCAATACAATGGTTAATTTTTAATGCGGCAGTACTGTATTAGGCTTTGCAAACATTTGATCTAACAGAGCATCAGAGAGTTAAGGCAAGTTCTGTTCGTGGCACACCTTTGTTGTTGGTAGATGAGCCAGGTATAAATAGAAAGTCCGTTTGTTGCAGTTGCCAACAGAAACCGGTTTCTGCGCTAAATTGGCCACACCCAAAGTCAAAATATCTTTGCAAAAACAAAGTTGTTATTCATGTAGTGTCCTCAAACATACACACCTATATTTAGCACTGCATTCATGACAAAATTCAAATGAAATTGCAAAGAACATGTCCTTCCTCATTAATTTTAACACAACATGTCAGAACAGATTTTTAAGTTGTGATAGTTTTTGTGGGCTGTACTGTATAATTCAGATAGACTTGTAGGTCTGGGGTCTTAATTTTACCTGCCATTTGCACATGCAATCACTCAGATTTTAATTATTCTCATTATAAATTGCAGACCAAAGTTTAAAAGGAAAATGAATGGTGAATCCAGGATTCCCTTGGGATGTACTTATCCTATAATTAGGATTACAATCTGGTCCTTGGGGTGAGAGCCTTCATAATTAGAAAAGATAAAATCAGTATGTAGATAATAATAATTCTATCTAACTGTGCTAAACATATTGGGGGGGGGGGGGTGCAGGTGCAGCAGTCAGAGGCAGATTTGATCAGATTTGAGCAGTCATGAACATTGGAGTCATCATTTGCACCTTACCATATTTGTTCCCAGAGGCAGACAATACAAAAAGTCCATGCTGCCGAATGATTCAAATGATTTCTAAGCCAGCAGGACTCTCAACACTAACCATATGCAGGAACAAGAGAGGCCTAGTCACATTCCAGTTGAGCATATTTTCGAGCTAACATTCCAGCTTCTAAAAGGAATGTGTGTTTAACATCACAGATGCTCCTGAAACCAAGTGGACTCGAATGTCAGTGCAGAGAAAGGGCTCTGTGGTTCATGAATGTGGACAGAAGGTGGGAGGCAAGGGCAACAGCCTCTGAAGGGAGTAGGAGCATATGGCCATGATGGTGAATTCCCAGACTCTAACACAAAGGACTTGGCAGATATATCCTAAAACGTTTAAGGACCTTGAGTAGATGGTAAAGAACGATAAATGCATCTTCACAAGGTATCTCCCAAATCACTAATCATTCAAATGGCATCACAGCCTCACTCAACCAGCAGAATTCTAAAGCAATCAGATCTTATTCCTCGCAATGATACATTCCATTCCACTTCACCTTTGCACAACTTCCAATTATGCCAACCTAATAATCTACATCTCTCAGACCCCATATATCTCTAGCTATTATTTATAGCAGGCACAACATCCAAACGTGGTGTGATCCAATCATTGACACTGTGCTCTTACTCCTGCAGGAAGATGTCTTGCACACTGGAAGAGATCAGCAGAGAACTGGCAGGACCTAGGGCC
Organism: Chiloscyllium plagiosum; assembly: GCF_037043375.1. Classification (NCBI taxonomy): domain Eukaryota; kingdom Metazoa; phylum Chordata; class Chondrichthyes; order Orectolobiformes; family Hemiscylliidae; genus Chiloscyllium; species Chiloscyllium plagiosum. Next base: position 48,669,096 of record NW_028270163.1, on the reverse strand, counting down.
CAACCATCCACTGAGGAAATAAAGGAGATGGGGCTCTTAAACAGGGGACTGTGTGCAAAACAGTTTATACTAACCATCGTCCACTAAACGCACTCATTATGCCATCACATTATGGTACTTTTCAAATGTTTACCTCGGCTTCTTTTGATTAAGTTGCAGATATGGAGAGCATGGACCTCTTGATTTATATCCATCCTCCTTCAACTCAATCCTCTCTTTATATTATGCATTCAGAGAGCAAAGAATTGTCTCTTAGCCAGCCACACGTTACATAGACAAAAACTGAGCATGTGATCTCAAGTGAACTTGATTAAGAGTACTGCAGCTGTGAAGTAATGTGTGCAAGCTTCTAGTGATGTAACCTTTTGCTGAGAGTTGATAGATTTAAGTGTCCCAGCAATTTGGACTCAAATTGCTGGGGCTTGGGGTAGAAAAGCAATTTTCTGATAAAACAGTGGCCACAGAAACTGCTCTTCCAGTAGCTACATTATGAAGGCAACTCAGCAGAACGTATTATGTTTACTAAATAAATAAGTTGCCTGATTTTGTCATTAATACATTTTGAAAAAATATACAGCCAAAACTATTCAACATTCTAATTATTTTTTAAAAGGTTCTAAGGTCCCTAATTTTTGTGCTCTTATTTGCAACTCTAAAAATAGCTCCACAAATTGCTATTGAACAGTAACATCACATGCCCAGCAGAGTGCTTCAAATGTAAAAGGAGTCATGTCAGTATTTGCGATAAACGTCACTGTGGTGACAAGAGGTTATGGAACCTTGGACTTTCAACCCTTACTGTTGGAATCGGAGCTGCATGGAGGTAACTCCTATCAAATTTCACAAAACACACTTTGCATAAAGATCAGAGTTGAAGTACTGGAGATGGTGTTAGCCATAATGTGTGGCCATTGTTTTATCAGAAAATAGCTTTTCTACCCCAACCCCCAGCTTCTTGAGTCCAAATTGCTGAGACACTTAAATCTATCAACCCTCAGCAAAAGGTTACCTCACAAGAAGCTTGCACAAACTAGAATGTTAGGTGAGGAGTCGAAGATAAATTTTGCATATATTTTTCAATAAACTGAGGCTTTTTGTAATTATGAAAGATTATGAAATCAGAAGTAGAAATTTAAACTTGATTTGAAAAGAAAGTCAGCCAAAAATTGCATTTGCACAAGGGTGCTGAAGGCATTACACTACAAAATCAATTCTTTTTAAAACTGAAAAAAACTATAATTTCATGCAATGTCTATAATCATTTGAAAGTAAGATGGCACATAGCCAGAAGAGGCACAAAGATTGGCAATGGAAGAAATGTGCAATTGCAGAATAATGTTTTCATTAGGTATTAATAGTGGTTGAGCAGGGAAAAGCAGCTCAGACATTTGGATGTGTTGCATGTGGCAATTACTCCCAGAACTGCTGTGGACAACTGCTATCTGGGCAAACCTGGTGCACTTATGCAGTATTATGCATTCAATACATTGCTAAAGCACCACACGATGATCTTACCAAATCAAATCTCAAAGGCAAAGGCAACTAGAGATGGGCAATAAATGCTGGCCAGCCAGTGACACCGACATCCCATATGAGAATCTAAAAAAAGTCTTTGTTAAAAGTGAAGTGCAAGTTACTCTTCATCAGCATTAATGATAAATGCAATAAAAGATTGCACAACAGTAATTAAATGTTTTAAGCTAAACTGGGTTCATTAATGGTTACACTAAATTCAAATCAGTTTGGCAAATGAATGCTGGGATTTGAAAGCACAGTTCTGATTATGGCATGTCTTACTTGTTCAATTAGATTTACAGAGAATTGTGTTCATGCATACCAAGTAAAAGATGTACTTAATAACGGATATACCCAAAGATCTACAAACATAGCTTCAGAGATAATTTTTTGCAACATTATTTCCACTTCCACCTAATTTCTCTTAAAGTCAAATGTGTTTTGCAAAGGATTAATTCAGTTGCAATAATCACACCACATGGATTCTCATAGGGTGCAAAAAAAAAATAAACGTATCAGAATTTAATATTCTAGCAGCTTGAAGGGAATTACAGTTCCCTAAAAATACTGCTGTCACTATCTTGACCATTTTGGAGAATGGCATCTTAAATTCCTATTTAGCATCTATGCATCATTTCTTCACAAAGCTTGTTTGACAGTTTTGTAGTGATTTCTGCAGATTGGAATCCCCAATGAAAATCAGTATACAGCATACGGCTGACATCACACCATCCTATAGCTGGCAAATTACAAGGCTCCACGTCTTATTCATTTTGACAATAGAATCATTACCTTATAAAGACAATTTCTGTCGAGCGCTGGGGGGGTGGGGGTAGAAAAGCAATTTTCTGATAAAACAGTAGCCACAGAAACTGCAAAAACTGCTTTTCCAGGAGCTACGTTACGAAGACAATTCAGGGGAACTTATTCTGTTTAGACCATTTAAGAATGTGTTCAGAACAGACACCACTCAAAACTGCCCTCGAACCTCAAAAAAAAAGAAATAGAATGAGATATATCCTTTCATATTGAGATTTTTTAAATCTGTTGGAAATCCAAAAGCGTATTGCCCTTTGTTTTTACATATCAAAAGACTCAAACATGCCTTTTTATTATTTCAACAGGATAATAGAGAAATGTGTCTAAGTTGTACAGTCATTCCACCACTCAGCACTCATTTATTTAGGGAAATTGAGCATGTGATATTACTGCACCACCTAAAACAAGTTTTCTTCCCAAAGATTCTAGATGTTTCATGGTCAGATTGATCATGTACCCATATACTGGGCACCCAATTGACATAGGCAAGAATAAAACAAAATGCTGGAAATATGAAATGAACACAATGTTGGAGAAACCCAACAGGTCTGACAGCATCTGTGGAGAGAAACAGAATTAACAGAGTCTGGTATGACTTCTGAAAGTTGTCTATCCCAGACTTCCTTACACCACAGCAAGGGATCGGAGGTGCTGAACAGAAACAGTTCAACAAGAAATTTCTGTTCCCCACATGAAATCTCATTCAACAGCAGCATACACCAGATAAACAAAATGAACACTTCCAATCAAACTAGTTTTAGAAAAGGACAGAAAAAGAACAGGTTTTTGCATACCATCTTGCTGACTCCAGGCATAACTCTGCCATCTGCACTATTATCGAGCAAGACTCTATAGATGAAACAAGCCCTCCAAAAATGTACCCAATGAACAGATAATTAAATAAAATCTGGGAGCTCAAAACTGTCTTTTACAGCATCTTCAAGCAGTATGCACTTCAGTCTTCAGACAATATTTATGTCACGTTTAGTTGGACTGAAAGAATTGCATTTTTGTAATACCTCTCAGACCTAGTGTACAAAGTCTCACAGAGCAATTAAATGAAATCTAAATCATCTGTTTCATAATGATAAATATATGTCTAAACATCAGATTGAAAAACATCAAAAGGTAGATCTCTCTATTACAACTTAGATGGATAAAAGCATGTGTATCTCATTGAATGGTCTTTAACCGTGTTGGTTCTGGACTACGTTGAAGCAAGTGATAACAAATTTACATTTGGGGTTGCAGATTGGAGTAAAATAGGGCTTTACCAATCAGGATCATTATAATAAGTGCAGCTTGCTACCAAAGAAAAACCATCTTAAGGGATAACCTAATCATGTAAAAGAAAATTTAAAAAACTATAGGATCACCAGGGCAGATTGAAAAGCACTTAAACATTTTACCAATGTATGCACACCCAATCTTCCACAATATTGTTAAAAGAAATCTTTAGGACAATGTATCTTAGATCACAATTTATTTAAGACTGCAGCAAGAATTACAGTTTAGACAATGACAAGCAAAAGTTGATTGTTGCCTTTTACAACACATCTATGACATGAGGCAGAACTTTGACAAAACTGCAAAATATTGAGACTTCATTGTGGGGAGATAGGTTCAGAGAGGTAGCATGAGTGAAATTAATACAACAGAAGGTTTTAAATGTTGACAAATTCAGAATAAACTACATTCATGACATTCTGTATTATATGTAGAGGGTATATAACTCCTATTTAAAGTATTTTAATAAAAACACTTTTGCTCAGCAGATGGAACATAGCTTATATCTCAGTAAATCCCCAAGTACAAGAATTTAATCTTGTTGACCTCATGCTCTTGTTGTTCTGCTCCTTCACAGAATAGGAATGCCTCTGACGAGGCCAGTATTTATTACCCAACTGCTTTCTGGTCAATTAGGGTTAAGTGTTCACCACATTGCTGTGGGTCTGTAGTACAATGCAGTCCAAACTAGGTAAAGACAGCTCCCTTCCCTAAAAGGCATTAGTAAAGCAGATGGGTTTTTCTGATTATTGATAATGACTTCATAAATCATCATTGCCCTCCTAATTCCTGCCATGGCAGAATTCAAACCCATGTCTCCAGAACATTACCTGGCTGTCTGGATTTATAATCTAGTGATAATACCACAAGGCCGCTTTCTTCCCAATTACAGGTCATGAAGTCCCAAAGTTTTACAATGGTTCAAAACGAAATGTGGGGATCTGGCAATCAAAAAGGTACCATGTGCCAAACTTAGAGGATGAAATGGAATTGATAATGTGATCGACCTCAAGGACACTCCTTTAACTGCCTTCATAGATAGAATGTTTGACTGAGTTGAACTGAATAATTAACATGGAGCCAAGAATAATATGTGACCACCTCAGCACAACCTTAGACTTAAACACAGCTGATTTGACAACATAGTTTAACATTTAGTTTGATTTGTTAACATTACTGTGCAATGCCTCAACATAGCCAGAGTGTAGATTGTCCTTCCCTTGATAGATTGCAACTCTTTCCCTGTTTTGCACTCTTCACACCTTAAGTTACTGCCCTATTATTTCCTTCCCACTTTCTAAGACTTCATTGCCACTGTTTGTACAAAATTAAATAGGATATAGTTCTGCTCTCACAAATAGTGACTTGTAATTCTTTAATTCTTTGGCAGTTTCATTAAGGTTTATGATTTTAAAAATAACTTGCAAACCCAAACAATTAAAATAGACTGAGCCCTTTAGAAACCATTAGCCCACTATTATTCTCACAGATGTCAAATCCAAAAGTGGGGTGACTGCCTTCTCAGTGAAATAGCTCTCCTTGCCTTATTGGACTGTTTTGTGCCCTCATTCTTAGCATGTATGGATTTTAACTATTAACTGAAATCATTTTGTTGTGATGAAGTTACAATACAAATGGATATCAAAGAAGCCTGATCTGCAGAAAAATGCCAATACACTCATTTGCTGATGAAACGTTTCTACTTTTGTTGCCTCTATGCTTCACAATTTCAACACACCCTCGTTGGTCTCCAGCTTTTCATTTTTCATAAATTTGAGGTGATCAAAAAACTCTCCAGTCCAAGCCTTGAGACACACCAAAATCTCTTTCTTCCATGACCTTGAACTGACTCACCAGTATGAACTCATGGTTAAGGATTAAATTCTTGTCCTGATTTTAAGATCCTTCCTTGGCCTTCCACCTCCAGCATTCCAAGACCTCTAAAATCTTTCAATTTTGGTCACTTGATCATGCAATCTTTGGTACCCATGCCTTCTGCTACCAGAGCCCTTCCTAAACCTCACTTCCTCTCTACTTCTTTTTCCTCTTATAACATGTTCCTTAAAACATATTTTTTTGATCAACTGCCTAAATATCTTATTGGGCTCAATGTCAAATTTTGATTGATAATGATCTTATGAAATTTCTTACGATGTTTTAACATGTCAAAAGCATTACATAGTTATAGCAGTTATTGAAGCAGGTGGATGAATAAAAATCTCTCAGCTCCGACAGCACCCATAAACATTACCTAATAGCATGGTGGGAATGCCATCACCATGTGGACTGCAGTAATTCAAGATGGCAACCCACTAACATTTTCTCATTTACCACAAAATATGGACAATAAACACCAGTGGTGTCAGTGATGCCCATACCTCAATATTTTCCCCCACTGGAATGACTAGCATCCACCATTACATTTAGTATCTTTGTAATGCTAGCTGTAATGAGATGAGATTTGTGAATTAAAGCCTTTCAGATGTTCCAATCATATTAGCTTACAGACAATAATAATTAACTTTGTTTCTAAGCAATAAGAAACCAATGTTTTATCTACCAGCTGAGATCATTAAGAGATCAACAGAATATGGTAGACTGACCTGGCTAACCAGAATACTACTGCATAAAAACGCGGTTAGTCTTATCGACACTAATACTGAAATGCTAATTAAAACCAAAAAGTGTAAAGAGATGCTGCAGAAACAGGTTTTGAGGCTAGTGCAAACCCTACTTCAGATGTGCTCCACTGCATTATGAACTATAATGATACACTCAGTCAAATGGCAAATCTGAGAAAATAAACTATTTTTAAAAATTGCCATCAGTTTAAATACCAATAAGCTTAATACAAGTACCTGATATGATGAGTTACTCAAATGAATGGTCTCTGCAGAAAAATATCTTCAATTTTAACCAAAAAGTTTTATTTAAAACAAATACTTATTAGATTTTATGTAGTAAATTACAATCTATGGAAGCTAAAAAGGAAGGTTTGGGATATGTGCACTTTCAAAATCCAATGGCTACAATGCTGATAAAAAGAAAAATGAAGGATGAACCAGATTGTACATCCCTCCTTTCTCCTCTATGCCACTCCAATTAAGCCATTAAGATTAGGGGAATTTCTGAACGCTCCACCAAGATTTTGTACAATGAAAAGTATCTAGAAGTATTCTCCATCAATTAAAAAAAAAGTGTTCATTATCGATACAGTAATTACGATTTACTCAAGTCAAATCACCTCTTGAAAATATACATTCTCTCCTAGTTAGTTTTAGGCCATACAATCTGGTAACTTTAATAAAACATAAAACATGCATAATCACTGCTATGCCCAATAAAATAGAACTCAGAAGGGAAGCATTTAATTTTATTGAACAGACTGTTATAAATACAAGAGTTTTAAAATGGTGTTTTAAACCATTTCTAACTTAGAGTAATAAGGGATAGTGGAGAGAGTAATTGATCTACTGCAAGTCCAACAACAGGATTGGTTAACATGAGGACTGGAGGCCCAGATCCAGTAATAATGAAGTGTGTGTGCCAAGTTTAACATCTCAAAGCAAAAAGGTAGAAGCAGATTTTATTTTTAACATTGCAAATCTTTTGTCTCAGGCTGGTAGTAACAATACAAGGAGAGAAGAAAAAAAAACAGGAGTTTCTGCAATCTACAGAGTGCTAACACTATCCTCATACTTCCACTGTTTCAACTGAAGTTTTGAATTTATTTGCACAAATTACAGTGCGTAAGCATGCCAAGAGAAAAGAATTATTAAAGCCAAGAAAGCTAGACTTGAAAATTAAATTGGGGAAAAAAAAAGACACGGGCAAACTTTATTTTCAGATTCACAGGTTCGGTTAGCTCAGTGGGTTGGATAGCTGATTTGCAATACTGAATGACACCAAATGCATGGGCTCAATTCCCATATTGACTGAGGTCACCATGAAGGTCCTATCTTCTTGACTTCGCCCCTCACCAGAGGTATAGTGACCCTCAGGTTAAACTACCACCAATCATCTCTCTCTAATGATAGAACAGTCCTATGTTCCTCTGGACTATAGCAGTTTTACCTTTATAAACAAGGCTCTTGCAAAATGTAATAAGCCATTGGCCATCAGATCATTTATGTTTTTGCCAAAATTAGATCAGGTTGGAGAACACAATATGGTAAATGCAATAATTTAGTCTGCCCATTCAAAACGAGGAAAGGCAAAGAAACTTTGTCGACTACTTACACAGCAGGGTTGTGTGTGTATTGCTGGGAAAGTACAGCAGGTCAGGCAGCATCAAAGGAGCAGGAGAATCGACGCTTCAGGTGCAAGTCGGGTGGTGGGGCTGGTGGGTGCAGGTGTCCCAGAGATGTTCCCTGAAACGATACGCAAGGCAGCATCCTGTCTCCCCAACGCAGAGACGACCACATTGGGTGCAACGGATGCAGTAGATGACAGAAATATACCTGTACTGACACCAATGTCATCTGGGACACCCGCACCCATCAACCACACTATCCAGTGGTTAAATACTTCAGCTCCCCTCCCACTCTGTCAAGGACATGCAGGTCCTGAGCCTCCTCCACTGCCAAACCATTGCCATCCGACACCTGGGAGGAAGAACACCTCACACTGGATAAAATGTGGATTTCAACAGGTTCCTCATTCCCTCTCCCCCCTCACATTATCTCAGTCCAAAGCCTCCAACTCAGCACCGCCCTCCTGACCTGTCCATTGCACCCCCCTCCCGACTTATCACCTTCTCCCTCACCTTCATCCAAATAATGCTTTCTCAGCTACCTTCTCTCCAACCCCACCCCATCCCATTTATCTCTCACCCAGTGCCTTCGAGCCTCATTCCTGATGAAGGGCTTATGCCCAAAACGTCAATTCTCCTGCTCCTCAGATGCTGCCTGGCCTACTGTGCTTACCCAGCAACACACTCGCGACTCTGATCTCCAGCACCTGCAGTCCTCACTTTCTCCTAGTTGACTTACATTTATATAAGTCATCCCTGTTGTGTATTTCACCACGTCGGTTTCCTCCATTTTCAGTAGAAAGGGGATTATATACAGCAGGAAAAACAAATCCAATCAATAATTTCAAATGAAACTAAATATTTTGTAATTCTTGACTAGTTGCAGGAATAGTGAATATTTTATAGTAGTGTTTTAGTTACACTCACCCACTCTCTTTCATGATTTGCTTCGACCAATAGCTTTTCAAACAGGCAATGACTGAAGCACACAACTTTCAAATTTTGAGAGACATTAATTATTTCTGCATTAAATATTTCCAAGTATCAATCAGTCAATCAGCTCTAAAAAGGATGCTACACAGAATTATATGTCTCAATAACCCGTTCATCCCTATGATCTGAAAACACTTGGATCAGAAAGTCATAAGCAGTTCAACTATGGTTAAAGTATTCACTTCACAAACCATAACCAGCTTAGATGCAAATCTACATATCATACAAGATCAGTAGTTTACAATTGCAATGCAAGAAGCGGATTCTGGCCTCATTAAGAAAGCAATTTGTTGCAAAAGGCTGATTTGACCAAGGTCAAGTGCACATTCTTTTTAAATATAAATAATTAAAATTAAATGAAAAAATGTGGCCTTTTGAAACTTTATGAATATTGGACTAAAATTTGAAAAAAAGCCAGATCAAAGGAAAAAATGGTTAAGCTTTTGTGTGATTAAAACCACCAAGATATCTTGCAACTATGGATTTCAAAAATTTCACTGAATGAAATTACAATTCTTAAATCATATTATACACACACAGTATTTTCTTTTCTGACCATAAATTCAACAATTCAGAACAGAACAGTCTATAGGTTACATTAACAATTTCAGTGAAGATAATGCGAGGCCTGTAACCTTTAGTTGTAAAAGAGAAGTGGATTCCTCTGTATATGTTATAGCAAAATTTTCCCCCTCGTCCATTACCTACCCCAACCATTGCTGTGGTTATAAAGAGCCCCACAGATTGACTGTAAAACAAAAAACTTCGATTGCAAATGTCCTTGTTATGGAGCAACATTAACAATGCAAAAGTCTCAAAGGGGACATAACTGTACAGCAATTCCCATTACGGAATAACACACTCGCTAGAGGCAAATAAACTATTCACGCAGCAGTCTAGTTTGTTTATTGGCGATTATGTCACGATAGTCCTACAGACTACCCTCTGCTTTCAATGAGTAGTTTTAAACAATGGTAGCTTTCCTGCAATACTCACTTTCACCATCACCTCTTAAAATAACCTGTACCATCCAGTTAGTTGAGGCTTGCAGATTTTAAAAACTTCAATAGTGCAAATAATCAAATATTGCATTCAAAAAAACATGTTGTTATGGACATACATCTGGTGGATAGAACACGTCATATGTCAAAATAAGCTCATGGGTTCTCATAAATATAGAAACAAAAACAACAGGAACTTAAAGCTCATCTATGAAATTCCCTCCATGAGCATCTGGCTCCTATTGAACTGTAAAAAAAGATTTTTATGGTGCATTTATAATAATACCCTTCTGGCAACTTCACCACCCCTGGCATCAATAACAACTCTAATGCTTATGAGATGTACTACTAACTCAAAAGGGTTGAGCACAACCTTATGCAGTATTTTACCATTCAGCATATCCCCAGGATTTGAAAGGAACAGAGCTACATGCGGACATTAATGACATTTGCAAAAAGGCTTCTTGAATTACGAGTACACAGGAAGATCAGAGAACCTCCACAGCAATAAAAATTAACCAACTGTTAATGATCGCCACTTGATTTTACACAGGTGAAAACTACTCAGGGCAACTAACAGAAAATAAACATTAGGTAAAATAAAAAAGGTAAAGAACGATCACAAGCTTTATCTCAAAACAGTAAGCTATGAAAAGGAATACTTTGCAAGGAGGTAGACGTGAGGTGGGTCCACTACAAAGGGTTGAGAGAGAGACAAAAGTACAGCCACCAATTATAAGGAATGCAGCATGCACAAAAGGTTGGAGTCAAAGGAACAGAGTTTGAGACGGCTGTGGAAGAGGTTCCAGAGAAGGAGGAGGAAGGCCTGAGACTGCTGCATATTTCACCTAGCTCTCAGCATGTATATTTCCTCATTTTTCAGCATTGCTGCTTCAGGATCGGAAAGATCTAGAGGGATATGTGCCAAACTCAGGCAAACAGGACTAGTTTAGTTTGGGAAGACTGATCAGCATGGATGAGTTGGACTGAAGGGTCCGTTTCCGTGCTGTATGTTTCTTAGGGCTACACGATTCTGTAATTGTGACTGGATCTGGCAAATTGTGTTGGAAAGTGCATAGTCAAGACTAGAGTGGTGCTGGAAAAGCACAGGTCAGGCAGCATGAGGAGCAGGGGGAACAAAAAATGATGTTTCGGGTAAAAGTGCTGCATCAGGAATGAGCCCCTACCATGCTTTTCCAGCACCACTAGTCTTGACTCTGATCTCCAGCATCTGCAGTCCTCATACTGATGGTCAAATTGAAAAAAAAATGTAAAAGACCCAAGAGAAAAAGTCATAGTTAGCAAGTCTTATGTTTATTTGACCTTCTGATCCTGCATTAAAAAAAGCCTTTTTGTTCTTGCTGTGAATAGCAAACCATGCTAAAATGTCACAAGAATTTGTTTCTCGCTATTGTGTTTCAAGTTTACTCCATTGTTTCCTCTCAGGAACCAGCTGTTTGTGACATATTTGCATGGCACCCACAATATAAAAAGCAGACCTTTACTCACCATAAATCTAATGAGTATTTGCTATTCACTCTCCAATCTGAGTTTACAGAGCTGTTGGTAGCAATTACTTTCAAATGTAAAACATCTTCTAATCAACACGGCAAAGAAAGGTATAAAAGACCTAAATCTTATTGACAGCTTCTAAATGAGGGCTGCAGAAATATTTCATTGACTAACGTTTAAACTCCTGTCCTGAAAAAGAGTAATTTATCATAGTACGGAATATAAAAAATCCTTCCCATTCCCTTTTGATGGTGAACAATAGGGTCATCAATAAAATTAAAAAGAGAAATTGCTGGAAACAAGTCTGAAGAACGGTCACTGACCAGAAACGTTAACTCTGCTTTCTCTCTACAGAAGTTACCAGACCAGCTGCGTTTTTCCAGTAATTTGTTTTTGTTTGACTTCCAGCATCCACAATTTTTTGGTTTCTCATAAATAAAAAAAGTATTGTTTTTGCTGCAACATCAGTTCCAAACATCTTGCCAAGTCTTATGACAATCTTTCTTCCAACTACTACCAATGCTGCCATTTATAATTAGAGGAAAATCAATAAAATTAAACAGGAAGATTAACAAGTGCAATTATTTTTAAAGACTAGAAGAAATAGGAACAACAGTAGGCCATTCGGCTCCTTGAGCCTACTTGACCATTCGATAGGGTCATGGCTGATCTGACATTCCTCTTGTCTAGTTTTCTGCCTTTTGCCAATAGAATCCCTTATCAATAATCTCTCCCAGTCTTAAAATATACACAAGGACAACACAAGGCTTTACTTTTTTTTTTAAATTTCATTCTTGGCTGGCCAGCATTTATTGTCCATCTCTAGTTGCCCTTAAGGTGGTGGTAAGCTGCCTTCTTGAACTGCTGCAGTCCACTATTGTGGGTTGACCCACAACACCATTAGGAATGGAACTTTAGGATCTTGACCCCGTGACAGCGATATATTTCCAAGTCAAAATGGTGACTGGCTTGGAGGAGAACTTGAAGGTGATGGTGTTCCCAATGTATCTGATGCTTTTGTCCTTTTACATGAAAGTGGTTGAGGGTTTAAAAGGTACGGTCTCAGGATCTTTGGTGAAAATCTGCAGTACATCATGTAGATAGTACACTGCTTCTACAGTGGTGGAGGGAGTGGGTGCTTGTAGACGTGGTGCCAATCAAGCGGGCTGCTTTGTCCTTGATTGTCATTGGAGCTGTACTCATGCAGACAAGTGAGGAGCATTCTATCACACTTCTGACTTGTGCCTTGCAGTTGGACAGGTTTTGGGGAGTCAGGAGTGAGTTACTTGCCATAATATTCCTGGCCTCTGACATGCTCTTATAGCCAGACCAGTAGAATTTCTGATTAATGGTAATGCCCAGGATCCTGATAGTGGGGAATTCAGTGATGGTAACACCATTGAATGTCATAGGGAAGTGGTTAGATTGTCTCTTATTGGTGATGGTCATAGCTGGCATTTGTGTGGCATAAAGTTACTTGCCACTTGTCAGCCCAAGCCTGCTTAAAATGGACAAATGGATGAATAAGTTGCATTTTGCCCAGCAATGTTTAGTTTGAAAAATTCAAAAAAGCACTTTTCAAAGCTTTTACAGGATAGTTCCCATTTTGAACTAAAATGGAACGGAAGAAAAGTACAGCCTGTTGTCATGCTGCCTAATGCCAAGTGGGCTGTTCATTTATCACTGAGCAATGCCCTTTTAAAAGCAAAACAATGTGCATGTCTTAACACTGCCAATATATTACTGATACTAGCAACCTTAAGCATAATGGCAAAAATAAAATATATTGTCAACCTTTGACAATACCTGTGCTGTGCAGTCAAAACAGGACACCCCCACCAAAATATGTGCAATGTTGAAAAGGAAAACAACTTTTTGAAAAATTGTCATTTCTCAAATGTGCTTATTTGAAAATGAAAGGAACACCGATAGGTTAGTAACATTTCACAAAGACAAGTTCGGAATGCACCTTAAAGGACAGCATTATATATAGTGTTCAGAAGGACAACTTTATCTACTTTTATATTCTGGTGAAAACTGCAACAACCTACAAAGCATTAACATTATCTTTAAACAATGTTATACTAATGGGACTGTTACCATAAATACGCCTAGAAATAGGATTCAGCCTAACTGCCTGTTAACGTTTAGCTAGTTCTTCTTTGTTTAACCATTATTCTGGAACATCCAGCATTGATATCCCACTGTCACAGTCAATAACAAAAGAAAACAGCAGACAAGAGAAAATATAGTCGCACATAAACACTATTCTGTTTGATACAAAATTCTATTCATGGCAGTGAACTTGGGCATAATACCATTTTAAAAAGTTAAGGAATAGAGACAAAATACTACAGAAAAACAATATAATCTCTTGTGCAAGTGGTGTTTTGGAGTCTGTTAATGTTGTTGTGATATCAGGTAGTGTTCTAAAAATACAGGTGAATAAAAGAAAAGACAGAAGTATTTGCAAGAAAATCTCTTAGCAAAAGAAGCCAATTCAATTACCTGGATTTCAATGCAGTATTTCCTCAAGGAAACTAGACTTTTGCTGGTCTGTTGGGGTACAAATTGCTGAATAATTTATATTAATTTTTCTCATCAGGAAAACTAACTCAAGGCAAAACATATCCTGGGAATTTAACAAGCTGCAACTGGTAGAGTGATTAAAAGGGGTTTGAAATGAAAAAAAACAATTTCTTAAAAGGTTTCATTGAACATCTATTATCAATGGGGTTTTTTGTTTTTGTTTTTGTTTTCACCTGTCATCTGGCCAAATTGGCAAGCTGGCTGACTAACAGTTGAGAACAGCAAGGTGAAAGTGAAGACTGTGGATGCTGGAGATCAGCGTCAAGATTAGAGTGGTGCTGGAAAAGCACAGCAGGTCAGGCAGCATTCAAGGATCAGGAAAATCAACATTTCGGGCAAAAGCAGCAGAGGCACCCTTGGAATATTCCTCAGAAATCTTTAAGGGCAAAGATCAGCTATTAAAAGTTTGAAAGAGTACAGGGTAAATGAGCGATCCTGCCAAAAGGAAGACACTGGCTGTAATTGGCAGAGCTACATCCATAGTCGAGAATAAGTGGAGCCAGCATCTCCAATTTCACTTCACTGGCACTCCTGGTGGAAAACCTGTAGCAATGGCATATTTAAATGGGACTCCCACTCTAATCTTGACTCTGATCTCCAGCATCCACAGTCTTCACTTTCACCTTGCTGTTCTCAACTGTTAGTCAGCCAGCTTGCCAATTTGGCCAGATGACAGGGTGAAACAAAAACAAAAACAAAAAACCCCATTGATAATAGATGTTCAATGAAACCTTTTAAGAAATCGTTTTTTTCATTTCAAACCCCTTTTAATCACTCTACCAGTTGCAGCTTGTTAAACTCCCAGGATATCTTTTGCCTTGAGTTAGCTTTCCTGAAGAGAAAAATTAATATAAATTATTCAGTAATTTGTACCCCAACAGACCAACAAAAGTCTAGTTTCCTTGTGGAAATACTGCATTGAAATCCAGGTAATTGAATTGGCTTCTTTTGCCAAGAGATGATTTTCTTGCAAATACTTCTGTCTTTTCTTTTATTCACCTGTCCGGCAGGGACAGGCCACTATAAATGCCGGAGGAAACACCACAGAAGCGCTTCACAGGAGGCTCCCAAGCACTGAGGATGTCACCTAGACAGGGGACGAAACGTTTGCAACAAATATTTCCAGCTCGGCGAACAGAACCACAATATTGACTCCTCGTGGATAACAAACAAAATGCAATACCACTCCAATTTAACTATCCCATGTATTGCAAAGGACTATGCAATCAATCTGGGCGGGTCAGCGAGGAAGAAAATAGGATTTGGGGCCAAACCCATGAGTACTGAATCAGCAGAAAACAAGGATGAAATTAGAGATGAACCTAAAGAAAGTCCTCTTTGTGAGAACATGACAAGTAATAAAAGCTACAGGAAGTAACATCAAGACTGATGTACTTGTAACACAAAGGTATTGAAGAGGAATAATTATAAAGGGACTTTTAACAGAACAACATTTTTAAATACACAGAGGAAACACTGAGCTACAGAGACCAAATGTAGGATCTGCATTTTGAGACTGGGAACCCAGCATAAGGATCAAATTGGATCCCAAACCTACATTAAACTTTCCACAAACTGGCCAAGTAACATATAAAGAGTACCAAAATCCAATTATAGGTGGCTTGCAGGCTCTGGAGAGTGGAAGGTCAGCCAAATGGTGACCCATTAATGAAAATAGGAGCAACAGTTCCCTGCTTTAGGCGAGAGACAGAAACAGAGACAGAGACAGCTCATAGTCCCCAACTGCCAATAGGTGAGGAGGGCCATACATCTTGCCTGAAGTGCAGAGAGGTCCTTGTGCTCAGCATGCTCTAGTTTTCAGATACCAAGACACTAGTCACAAGACATTAATTAGGCAAAGTTGGTATTGCAGATGCTGGAGATTAGAGTCAAGATTAGTGCTGGAAAAGCACAGCATGTCAGGCAGCACCAAGGTACAGGAAAATCGACGTCTCAGGCATTGCTGAAGAAGGGCTTTTGTCCGAAACGTCGATTTTCCTGCTCCTCGGATGCTGCCTGACCTGCTGTGCTTTTCCAGCATTACTCTAATCATGACAAGACATTAATTAGCCTCATGCAGCAGCATGAACATCTTTTACTTTGATATATCTATCACAATAAATTTCACTACTTTGGTCTATTCACACAAGTCTGACACATACTTGTGTGCATCCTAAAATTGAGAATGTCTAGGACTTCAAGTTAACTAATCCTTTACTGAAAATGCACTACAATGACAAGGAGTATTGTACTCATTTTAACAAGTAGTTTTGATAAGTAAATAGTTGAACAAAAAGTCAAACAAATTTGAAGCAAATTTACTTTATTATCTAATCAAAGTTAGAAATTGTTGTTCGATATTTTAGCATCTAGATATTTTAATCAGTTTTTGTGCGGTTTAAACTTCATACTGTCCTTGTCGCATCATCTGTCTGTTAAGCATTTATGGATGAAGTTGCGGGGGATATCAGTTTTTGGCGAATACTCTGCAGAGGTGTTCTTCTTCTCTTCACTGGTTGGAAGTGCTGCAGTGTAGCCCTTTTGAACAGGGTCCTAATGCAGCTTTGTGTGTTTGGGTGGTTGCTGTTGTAATTCAGAACCTGGTCAGTGTGTGTAGCTTTCCTAGTCACTTTTGTGGTGAATTCACTGTTGTGTTCTTTGTACCATCACATCCAGGAATGGGAGTCGATTGTTGGTTTCCTCACCTTTCGTAAATCAGATCCCCATAGATACAGTGTTGATAATCCAGTGCATGTTCTCGATTTCTGTTCTTTTAATGATTAAAAAAAGAAAGTGTCGTCTACATATCTGATCCAGAGTTTGGGTTGGATTTGTGGTAAGACTGTTTGTTCCAATCTTTGCATCATTGCTTCTGCTGTGAGCTCAGAGATGGATAACCCATAGGTGTTCCATTGATCTGTTCATATTTGGTTGTTTCTTATTTTGGAACTTTCCAGCTCAGCGAACATACCCACAACCATGTCAACCGGCACTCGAGCTACAAATCTTTACACAAACCTTTAATACATGCGTTTTGGAAATCCATTTAAAAACATCCATAGACATTCGAGTCCACTACCTTAGTCACTTCCTCAAATATTTCAGTGAGGTTTGTCAGCTATAACCTCCTGACATAGTCCATGCTGGCATTCCCTGATTAACTAAAAACTTTTGAGGTGTTCAGTCATCTCATCCTTTATTATAGAGTCAAACAATTTCCTCACCACAAATGTCAAGCTAACTGGTCTGTAATGCGCTGGTTTTCCTAGTTCACCTTTCTTAAAAAGGAGAATGGCTCCATTGTTTCAAACAAAATCAACTGAGGCTTCCCATTTTCCCTATGGAAAATAATAAGTACCATTAAGCTACCATACCTTTCATTGAAATGTCTGGGAGTCTGTAGGCCAGGACCAATAATCCAATATTTCCACTATGGCAATTTGAACTGATAAAAACCAGGACTGAAAACTGATAATCAGTGAATCAAAAAGAACACTGAAGTTCTTGAAATATATCAACAATACAAATTATTTACTAATAATCATTTAGGGAAGGAAAACTTTCTGCCTTAACTCCATCGGTCTTATTGAACTCCAGCAAAACAATAAATATGATCAACTCACCTTCCTGCCAACATGGCTTAACAATTAATAAATTTGCAAGCTACTAAACATGTCTACAACCACCTTCTTACAGCTATCAAGGATGTGCAGTGTTATTCAGCGATGCCCATATCCCAGGAACAAAAAGAATTCAGACATTCAATTTATATTTCTTTAAATTACTCTTATTTCACATTTCATTTTAAATACTGGTCAATCCTCATGTCTTTTTTTTTTTAAATGTGAGCTAGCAGATGAATCATTGCAAATCACCTTTATGTAAGCAAATACCAATGAGCTGCATAGTGATAATGACTTGACAAGGAAGGTTGAATAAAAATAATCAAATATTTGTGGACTAAAATTCCATATTCCAAATCTTTAAGAGTCTTGTTAGAGTCACAGCTGCTATCATTAGACATAAACTGCTCTGCAAGTTACTTTAGATTACAAATCTAAAGAAAAAGCAGTTTGGCTGTAATTATTTTTTATACCATTACTTCAAGACTAACCTTGCTTACAAGTGAAATAGATTAGATTAGATTCCGTACAGTGTGAAAACATGCCCTTTGGCCCAACAAGTCCATACCGACCCTCCGAAGAGTAACCCACCCAGATCCATTTCCCGCTGACTAATTCACCTAACACTACGGGCAATTTAGCATGACCAATTCACCTGACCTGCACATTTTTGAACTGTGGGAGGAAACCGGAGCACCTGGAGGAAAGCCACACAGACACGGGAAGAATGTGCAAACTCCACACAGAGAGGCTGGAATTGAACCTGGGACCCTAGTGCTGTGAGCCAGCCGTGCTAACCACTGAGCCACTGTAATTATCATCACCAAGAACTTGAAACAAAATAATGAGCAACTCCTCAATCCAGTTAACATGATCACAAATAGTTATTAATGTATCTTGTGACGATTAATATATCTGACAAAGGACTAAGAGGCTGGGAGAGGACTTACAAGCTGTAATTTGAGCAATGAGTTCTAAACTCAAGTGGCTAAAATGAAGCGCAGCTGTTTTAATGTCTGAATTAACAGCTACAAGAGTTAATTATGAGATGAGATATACAAGACACATGTGACATGTTTCCATAGACTTGTACCTCAAATATCTTGAGGTAGCTTGCTTGGAAGGAAGGTACAATGTAACAAGGGATTCATATAACAACCACCTAGATTTTCAGCTGATTGGTATATAGAGTTTTTAAAAAAAAATTAAAATGTAACAAGGCAATATTTCACAAAAAATACAAAAATACTATATTAAGAATCTGGTCTCCTTAAAACTTTCATCAGCGGAATGGGATGCATAAATACTGTTGTACAAGTAATAAGTTTCAGAACAATATAGCAAGTATTTGGGACGTGTTAACAGCATAAACTCCTTAATAAAAACAGCATTCCATCTAGGAATAGTCAAGAGCATTAAGCCAGATGATATTCTTCCTTCCCTCCTACCCTGAGGGAAGGATTTAGGCCTGGGTATGGTTTCATTGCTGCAAACAGCTCTTCAATACCCCCATTGAAAAATCATTATTCGGAGATGCCGGTGTTGGACTGGGGTGTACAAAGTTAAAAATCACACAACACCAGGTTATAGTCCAACAGGTTTAATTGGAAGCACACTAGCTTTCAGAGCGACACTCCATCAGGAGCGTCGCTCCGAAAGCTAGCGTGCTTCCAATTAAACCTGTTGGACTATAACCTGGTGTTGTGTGATGAAAATCATTGATTGTTAACAATCCTATACGGCAAGCTATTCATCTTTCAGGGACAGCATAACTAAATCCAATTCTCTCCTCACATGATGCACGCTTCTCACACAGTTAGGTCATGGAAGAAGGAGAAACCAGTCCTGAGTAATTTACATTCTTACCTTTCACCAGGCTTGCTAGAATTGTTGTGCTCTTCCAGCACCACTAATCCAGAAGTTGCTAGAAATCATCACTTGTGATGAATGTAAATATTTTCAAACAAAACGGTTTCCAAATACTTTCACTTAATCATCACAATCATTAATAAGCTTTTAAAGCAGCACTTTCACTTTTCAAATTACAAAGGTCATGCTTTTCTTATTGCCAAATTAATTGTAATCACAACTGAAGCCATGCCTTTACAACTAGTACAGACTTACAACTCATTCATAATCCAATAATGCTCGTTACTTACCCATCTCCTTGGAAGCATGACTGTCACTGGCGAGTTCACCCATCTTCACTAGGGCCTCAAAATAGCCTTTTGCAGCAAAGGTCATACCTGGAACATTGAGATTTCAAAAACTGTATTTGTTGATCAGAGCTTTAGAATGCAAGTGTACTTGAAAGTTATCTAGTTTCAGAGATCAAACCACTTAGTTCGATATTTAGCATTTTTTTAAATCATTCTGGTATGGTTTTAAATCTCGACAATTCTGCTTTTTAGAGAAAAATTCAAAAAAGAAAATAATTTTGTTAATTTTTCAAATAACAGGTACATTTATTTAACTTTCCATTTAGATTTCTAAGTTCTGTCAGAGTTAAACTGGAAAATGAAGGCAATAACAGCAAATCAGCCAGAAGAAACTGTATTTATTGAAATGCTGACATACGTTTTGTGAGCATAGCTGGGATATATATTGATCAGAAGAGGTTAGCCCAAATAAAAATCAAAGCACCATAAAAATCAAAGTAGAATCCCCATCACTTAACAGCCAATCACATACACAAGTTAGAAAATAAAGCAATTCAGATCTTTGTTACATACGTTTAAGCATGGCTGACTACATCTTTTTCACAATACACTATGTATGTAAATAACTTTACAGCCAGAATGGAATTATACAGTTATGAGTGACCAATGAGCTTCAGTTAGAACATTTACATTTATGGTTTATGAAGTTTGATTGTTCTTATTTTAATTATTACTACATAATATTTTGCAAACATTTAGAAAACCAATTGATTGGTCACCAGCCCTAGACAGCTTGTTGTTTATCATTGTCAATTTCACATTTTTTTTATTAAATAAAGAAGACGACAGGAAGTGTCAGTTTCCTTGAATAATATTAAAATTAAATCAAATTATCTAACTTAAATAAAAATAAAATTGAATTAACTTCTGAAGTGTGCATTCCAAAAGTTCCATTTTATTCATAGTTGAGGCATGACAGGCATTATCTTTCAATCACTTCTATGCTGCTTTATTTCTGGAATAATTCTGCAATACTCTGAACTGATACAAAAACATTAAGGATGAAACATATTAAAGTAATAGTATCATTTATGTTGTTGTTGCTGTTAAATCCAAAGTTTTCTTTTACAATACATATCCCAGTTTTCTAGCAATGATACATGTTGCCACTTTTATTAAAGATAGTGTCTTTTAATAAATTAGTTCAAGCAAATTGGAACCAATTATAAAAATCACCAAAAGAGAAATATTAAATTTAAAACAGATTTCCAAATATTTGTAACATGCAGAGATTAAAATGGTTCACTACAGCCGAGTGAGAAGGGAGCAACATGTTACTTTCATTTCAACCCAGCTAAGAACATAGACCCCATGGTACAACAACTCAAGTAGTTTTGTATGGCAGTCTCAAGGTAACATTTGTTTTTAAATTAAGACAACGATATCTTTTCTGTTATGGTAAAAACAATTTCACTGAACAGATCTGTGCAAAAATATCAGAAGAAATTACAGGTAATTAGTTGCACAGGTCCACAGTTTTGAAAATTCAGGATAACAATCATATTTACATTATTCCAAATCACCTGTACATTGTAATATAAACATATATATTATGCTGCTTAACCCAAAAAAAGGGAATACCACACAATTTAATTTCAATGTGTGGGCTGCCCCCTCTTTGTTGCTCATTTCCATGAAATCTCCTTCAGCCTGGGAGTAATTTAGCCAAGACGATGGCCTTCACTATGCTGATAGGCTGACAAGGATCTTCTAGAGGGAAAGACAGAATTCTTGTCTACTTTTACATAATAAGATTAAAGGTTCTATTACAGCAAGATATTTCTTAATTTTAAAGAAAACGCATTAACGACACATTATAAAAGAGGCCGAAAGATCCCAAAATTAGACAATCCTGGGATTTGAACCAGACTTTGAGATGAATCTTATCACTGCACTACTCTGACAAACTCATGACTTTCTTTGTAGCAGGAACACAAGTTACATAACTCTACACATGACTACTTACCTAGTCACAATGAGTTTTACACTACAAAATTACAACTAAAATATTCATTATAATGTAAACCAAAGTAAAAAATTCAGGGCTCGAATTTAATACTAGTTGGCTAACCTCAGTATATTAAGTAACCTCAGTATATTATCAAATCAGTTTTTTTTTTAAACCCATCAAGGGCTGAAGAAAAAAAAACACGGCTCATTATACCTACATTCACGTTCCATCACTGTGGTGCGGTCTTCTTTTAAAAACAAAAATCAACATCAGTAATGGAATTAGGTGGTGGAGCAATAACAAAATGCAGCAGCCGTCCATGCACAAATATGCTTTGATTCATTACACATACGATAGTATTTCTCACCTGTTCTGGCTTTCTTGATCCAAAATTTCTCTGCACCCATGTGGCCTGAGGTAATGTTTGAGAAAAGGTTTGAGGAAAAGACAGTAACAGTAAAAAAAAAACAAAATTTAGGATGGTGTTCCCAGCAGAACTAGTGATAGCTACAACCACCAGTAAAAATTTACCATGGACAGCCACTT
Source organism: Chiloscyllium plagiosum (assembly GCF_037043375.1). Taxonomy (NCBI): domain Eukaryota; kingdom Metazoa; phylum Chordata; class Chondrichthyes; order Orectolobiformes; family Hemiscylliidae; genus Chiloscyllium; species Chiloscyllium plagiosum. The sequence goes on along the minus strand of NW_028270163.1, from coordinate 48,646,789 downwards.
GGTTTTATTGATGTTGTTTCAGTTTGGATTCCAGAAGATTGGCATCCAGGAAGTGGTTCCTGTCACCTTTAACCTGACTGCAAAATCTGTAGACTTGCAAAGTATTACCAACAGGCTGTAATTCGGAGCAAGATTTTAAAGCATCAAAACCAAAAGCTTGCTTACTGAATCCAAATTAAAACAAATGGCAATGTATAAACGCCTGAAGAAAGATTTAGATTCAAGTCCCACGATTACTATTTATCCGAGTTTGTGTTTTAATGACTTCCCATGGCAAGTGGAATTTCAATTGGATAAGATTTGAAATTTTTACTAGCAAATGTGCTACCACAACAGTCTAACACTGAATCAAATCAAAAAGGAAACATTTAAATTGTACACTTGTTTCATGTCTACAGTCAGTATCTCACTAGGGTTCTAACAATGTTTTTAGTTGTCTGCATATGCTATTATTTTAGACCTTAACAGTAGAACTTTGCAAATTGCAGAGTGATCAATGTGCTTGAATATTTAAATCATGCAGTTTTGTTTTGGAAACAAATGTTTTGTGTTAATCCAAGTATATAAACTAATCGACGTTGTTTGTTGTACTATAGACTTTTTCTCAGCAGTTAAGATACACATCAGTAAATCCTGATGAAAGCTCTAAACCTCAATGTGTCTGTTGTGTGATACTATACTCTGGCCATGGAGACAGAGAGTATAAAGCAAGAAAGTTATATAGAGCTTTTATAGAATACTGGTATCATGTTTTAGGAAGGATGTCAAAGCTGTAGAGAGTTATACAGATGTTTTAACAGAAGATTTCAAGGAATAGAAGATTTACTTGCATTGAGGGATTACAAAAACCTGATCTTGTGCTCTTTTAACAGAGACAGTTTAATAAGAGACATCCAAAAATCTCAATGATTTTTGCAATTTTTCTTTACAGTCTTGCAAGTTACAAACTGGACTTAAGCAAATTCAGTTATAATTTTCAAAAGGAAATTGATTAATACTTGAAATGGAAAAACTTCCAGTGCTATGGAAAGAGACCAAGAGTAGGACTATTTAAATAGTTATTTGAAAAAGTCAATATTGGCATGATTGGCCAAATGGTCTCCTTTGTACTGTATCATTCTATGATTTTAGTTGATGTGTAATTCACATATGATTCTACATTGGTTCAACATCCACCTCAATCACAAAATAAAATTTTCTTGAAAACAACTGTTGTTATGCTTAAATTTGATTGCAATCTCGCCAAATGAGAAAGAAACCATTATGAATGAGAAATCTCAGTACATGTATTGTGGCCACAAAGTCAATTACCCATTTACAACTATATTATGGAGACTTTTAACTAATCTCATCTCAGTATACTAATCATTTTGAGCCAAGCTTCCACTTCCAGCCGGTACCACTGTTTAAGGAGGGTGGTAAGGACAAGCCAGGGAACTATAGACCAGTGAGCCCGACCTTGGAGGTGGGCAAGTTGCTGGAGGGAATCCTGAGGGACAGGATGTACATGTATTTGGAAAGGCAAGGACTGGTTAGGTATAGTCAAGATGGTTTTGTGCGTGGGAAATCATGTCTCACAAACTTGATTGCGTTCTTTGAAGAAGTAACAAAGAGGATTGACGAGGGCAGAGCAGTAGATGCGATCTACTTCAGTAAGGCCTTCGACAAGGTTCCCCATGGAAGACTGACTAGCAAGGTTAGATCTCACGGAATATAGGGAGAACTAGCCATTTGGATACAGAACTAGCTCAAAAGTAGAAGACAGAGGATGGTGGAGGGTTGTTTTTCAGACTGGAGGCCTGTGACCAGTGGAGTGCCACAAGGATCAGAGCTGGGTCCTCTACTTCTTGTCATTTACATAAATGATTTGAATGCGAGCATAAGAGGTACAATTAGTAAGTTTGCAGATGACACCAAAATTGGAGGTGTCGTGGACAGCAAAGAGGAGTACCTCAGATTACAACAGGATCTGGACCAGATGGGCCAATGGGCTGAGAAGTGGCAGATGAGGTTTAATTCAGATAAATGAGGTGCTGCATTTTGGGAAAGCAAATCTTAGCAGAACTTATACACTTAATGGTAAGATCCTAGGGAGTGTTGCTGAACAAAGAGACCTTGGGGTGCAGGTTCATAGCTCCTTGAAAGTGGAGTCGCAGGTAAATAGGATAGTGAAGGCAGCGTTTGGTATGCTTTCTTTTATTGGTCAGAGTGTGGAGTACAAGAGTTGGGAGGTCGTGTTGTGGCTGTACAGGATATTGGTTAGGCCACTGTTGGAATATTGCATGCAATTCTGGTCTCCTTCCTATCGGAAAGATGTTGTGAAACTTGAAAGGATACAGACAAGATTTACAAGGACGTGGCCAGGGTTGGAGAATTTGAGCTATAGGGAGAGGCTGAACAGGCTGGGACTGTTCTGCCCGGAGCGATCGGAGGCTGAGGGGTGATCTTATAGAGGTTTACAAAATTATGAGGGGCACGGATAAGGTAAATAGGCAAAGTCTTTTCCCTGGGGTCGGGGAGTCCAGAACTAGAGGGCATAGGATTAATGTGAGAGGGGAAAGATATAAAAGAGACCTAAGGGGCAATTGTTTCACACAGAGGGTGGTACATGTATGGAATGAGCTGCCAGAGGAAGGAGGAGGCTGGTACAATTGCAACATTTAAGAGGCATTTGGATGGGTATATGAATAGGAAGGGTTTGGAGGGATATGGACCGGGTGCTGGCAGGTGGGACTAGATTGGGTTGAGATATCTGGTTGGCATAGACGGGTTTGACCGAAGGGTCTGCTTCCATGCTGTACATCTGAATGAGGAGAAAGTGAGGACTGCAGATGCTGGAGATCAAAGTTGAAACTTTATTGCTGGAACAGCACAGCAGGTCAGGCAGCATCCAGGGAACAGGAGATTTGACGTTTCGGGCACAGGCCCTGAAGAAGGGCCTGTGCCCGAAACGTCGAATCTCCTGTTCCCTGGATGCTGCCTGACCTGCTGTGCTGTTCCAGCAATAAAGTTTCAACGTACATCTGAATGACACTAAATTTTCAATAGTTTGTCATCTCCATCCCATTTTCACCTAACTTTTCAGCGTAATTGTAAAAACAAAACAACAGGCATTACTGGTGAAACATTTACAAAAGCAGAAAGATTCACATACACTTAGCCAGTAATTGTTAGAATGAGTACACAGAGGAAACTTGCAGACTTACAAAGGAGCAACACAACTGAGTGTTTTTACTTAAGAAATCTGCCCTACCTAGTGCAAAACCTATACCAGGCAAAAAAAAAGTTTAATGTAACTAAGCATGTCTCATTCAAATCCAGATGTGAAAATAATCAAGTGGAACACATTGCTTGACATGACCTCTTCTGTACAGCGGTACTTAGGACATTAAACTCAATTTCTGAACGTATTCTTTCAAAAACTCTACAGGTAGCTGAAAGAGTTAGAAAACAGAGCTTCCATTACAATGATATGCTGCTAAAGTAATTTCACTAGCATGTCAAAAGTTTCATTCTAGAAAACAAACTATCAAATTGAAACAATGGCAAAATGAAAGAATTTTTTTTTTAAATTTAGATTCGAGCCCTGGGATAAAATGACCTTCTTGTAGGCACTACATTTTACAGATACTAAATGCAATGTCTGACTGCAGTTTTCTTTATTACAAATACTACTTGGCAGACAACATTAACTAAAGAACATGGTTTCAGCTTGTACAGCTGATGGTATGGTACAGTAATTAAGACACAGTCTCTTAAATCAACTGTGATAAAAAGTTTAAAGTTGCAGCAATGGCTACTATCATTCAAATCATCCACCACATGGTGCACCAAGTTTCATTAATTCTTAGTAGGAATACTGAGTGGCAACAGTTTGGGCAGAAAAGGGACACTTCTGTCTCACCCACAACTACTAGCGGAGTGAAAAATCATGAGGATCAGTGGCTGTTGAGTGAGTAATTAAGTAAATCGGGTCACCCACCTAGCCAGAGAATGCATGGAGATGAGCAAACATACTTACACAGAAAAAACAAACAAGGACAATGCAGACATTAATATAAATGGCTATTTCAAAAAATGTTATAAAGCATGATTAATATGTAAATGGACAAATAACTTACTGCTAAGTGTCTTTTCATAAGACTTTCCCATTGCGATGAAATTTTTCAAGCTGGGGTTGAATTGGTCCATAATAGTCTACAAAAATAAATGGTGGAATTTTTCTTCATGGTCAGTGTACAGGATACAACATATTTTCTTGCATCTAAAATCTTTCATTGGCAATAAATATTAATAGTTCAAACAAACGTGAAACAAAAATTTCAGACAAATAAAAATCAGTTTATCCTTGTAAGCTATTTCATATCAAATTTGTTCTTTCTATTAACAATGGTAAATGTTTGAAGAGCTACACAAGTCATTACCTGTCATGTGATTTGTCTCATTACAGAGGATAAACATAAAGTAGTGTTTAATGTCATTAAACAATCAATACAATTTTGCTTCACATCATATGAAAATAATTACAGGAGCATAGGCCATGATTCTCTACTAATGGTTGAACAACTGGATTATGGTTTTAAAAAAGTTCATTCCTATAATGTAATTCTGATAGAGATTGCCTGAGAAGCATAGTGATGACAATAACAGGTTGTTTGTACAACTATTTAGTTTTACAACCACAATTTTGAAGTATCAGTTGGATAACTGTTAAAATCAGAGTTAGCAAATTCTAACCAGAATAATGCTTAATATTCTAATTTTTCACCCATATTACAGTTCCGAACCTAATGCATAATTAATGAGTTATCCTGTTTCATATTGGCTAAGATACTCCCTTTTAACACATGGTTTTGAAAAGGAATGCACACAAACAAGTAATGAGTTTCAGTGTCAGATACTTATTTGAAATCCACCCATTTTAGTTTCAGGGTGTGAAAAAGATAGTGTTGCATATTGGAGACATTCAGCTTTTGATAAAAAGCATATTACTGTCTTCTGTCCAAATTTCTTCTCTTCTCAGAACTTCTACCTGTTTCCTGGTGCTATTTCAGAGGCAGATGGCCCCTCTCTCAGCATTTGTACTTCTTGGTTGTGATTAAAAACTCAGTTTAAACAGTTCAATACATCTGACTTTTGGATCACAACTTCAAGGTTAAGGGTAAAAATTTCATGTAAATTAATGCTCATTAATCTGATTAACTATTAAAAGCAATAATCACAGTGCGAGTTCAGCCCCATATTATAGTTTTGAGGGATAAGAAAACTGTTTGCAATTCTTACATGACCACCTGAATTCCATTAAGTTGTTGAGTGCGTGGCAAATGTTTTCTGGAGGGAAGGGAAGGAAATCTAAAGCTATACCAGTCTACCTGACACATAGTTCACTTCAATGCACTTTGAAGCTTTCCCACCTCCCCTTTGGAAAGAGACACAATTTGGTGACTCTTGTTTTGACTATTTGATTCTGGTTTTGATTGGCTTGTCAGATGGGTTAGTACCGAAAAGTAGCTCTAGTTTCTACTTCATTATGGAAACAGTTTAAATTTGGAATGCAATCAGCTAATGGGAGGAAAAAGCCAACTAACATTCAGCACACAGTAACTACAACAAACATTTCAAGGTTTCTAAAGTCACCCAGTATGAATCATCCACAAGTTGACTGTGCTCCACCATGAATCCTGGCCAATTATTTCCCAGCCAGCTTTAACCTTCTTGCTCACATTTAAAGAAAAGTGCTGATTTAATGACTCACTGTTCTGAAGAAAATATATTCAGTGTTCAATGTATGTACACCAATTTATCAAGACCTAAAGGCCATACACAATCCAACTTCACACTCCTTCCTGCTGCTGGTAATAATTTGGTATAATCACAGCAGGTCATATATGTGACAACACATGCTCAAGTTGCAAAAAGTTGTAAATACAGTAAGAGACAGGCAATGGAAAGACTAACCAAATGTAATGTACTTCATACATTCAGAAAAATCACAATGGTGTAAGTATGCAAGTTGATCCATACCTCTAAAGACTGTCCTCATATTATTAATATCAAACAATGTATTGTCTGTCATTTTTGTTTGTGTCCAATCCTCATTCATCTTAAAAGGCTCAGTGATTAACATTTTTGCTTCATAATGCTAGAGACCTGGGTTGAATTCCAGCCTTGGGTGACTGTGCAAACTCCACACAGACATTCTACCTGTGTCTGCATGGGTTTCTGCCATATGGTCCAGTTTCCTCCCACAGTCCAAAGATGTAGAAGCTAGATGGATTGGCCATGATAAATTGTCTGCCGTGTCCAGGGATGTGCAGGTGAGGTGGATTGGCCATGGTAATTGCAGCATTCTAGGAATAGAGGGCTGGATGGGATGCTTTTTGGGAGGAGGGGGGGGAGGTCGGTGCAGATGCGATGGGCCAAATGGGCTCTTTCTACACTGTAGGAATTCTGTGATATGCAAGCCCAAACGTGAAGCTCTTTGAAGCCTTGCATACAAATTTTCACTCAGATGTTCCTTCATCTTGGTTTACTGAGTAACACAAACTTAATGTTAGTTATAGGATCTCTCATTTTATCCATCAACTTACTTTAAAAGATAAGCTAATTTTAGAGATTTGTTCATTTTTAGAACTTCTCTCCTATTTCTCAGAAAAGGCAAGCAAAACTAAAACTACCTCTTCAACTAATATAAGCCATATATAGTCAAAAACCTTAAAATTACCCCTGCGAATACTCAAATGTTCTTTTGCTACCATCATACTTTTAATCAAAACTTTTTTTGGCTTTCCAACATTATCAAAGCAAACTAACCTGACTCCAGATTCAGAAAGAATATTAATGTCCATCTTCTAAACTGTTTTAAGTCATCAGCCATGATCAACCACAATCTTACTAAATGGCAGAATGGACTAGGGTTGAATGGCCTACTCTTGTACCTAGAATATCTACTAACCATGATAAAGCAAACAATTGTGCAAAATACTCCTAACTTAAATTTTGTCCCAGCAATATTGTCCTTTCCTGTATTACTACAAGGAAGGTCATAGTAGATAGCACAAGGAATTATGTTCTTCCATACAAATTCATAATAAATATGGCAAACATGTGCTGCATGTGTTTCCATGTTAGCATCATCAAATCAAATGCCACAAAACATTTACCTCAGTGCCCTGATTTACTAAGTGATACATCAGGACAGCTATCTAAAGAGGTGGGCAAAAACCAACGAGACAACACACAGCATGCTGGGAAGCAAAATGTGTTTTCTGTGGATCTCAAAACCACTGTATTTGAATAGTAATATGATGCAAATATTTTGTCTCTGATATCCCGTTTTCTCCATTTAAATTAATATTTTATAGAAGAGATGAGTTGTGTTTAAGATGTGTTTGAGGTTACAATATCCTCAGAGAAGGAAGACCTGAATACTATCACCAGTTTTTCTTTGTACCCCATGATGATTACCCATCCATCACTTCTATGCTGTTGTGTCACTTGTTATTGCCCACCCACTGCATAACAGCAATAAGGGAACCAACTGGTTTCTTCCTGAAAAAAAATGAGATCCACAGTGAAATACAGTAAAGCTGAAACCGTTACTGCTCAAACATTATTGTCTAATTCCAAGGTATTAATTTTATTCTTTCCTATTAATTGTTGTGAAAAATCTGACAACTTTGAATTTCTTGCAACAAGTTAACCTGGCAGCAATTCAACTATGTGACAATTCAACTTTCTGATACAAAGCTAAAATTTGTGATGTCAGCATTGGTACATCACTGAAAAATGATAAACTAATATGAAATCTCATAGCAGGTCCTAGAGTCAGGGAATTTATGACATAATATATGAAATAAGATCTCAGATTGAACAAAGTAGATACAACCAATGCAACCTAATAGGATAAAATCTCAAAAAACAATCACCATTGGTTCTGACTGTAGTAAACATCTCTTTTATCCAAATCCTGCTTACTGGAGCATTCTCATACCACATGCAGTGCTTTGAACAAAGTATGTCAGAGGATGGGAAGAGCAAGTATAGGATCAACATTATTCTTTGGCAATCTTCCTTCAGCCAACCCTCAGATTATACATTATCTTCAGGACAAAATGAATGCTTGCCTGCTGGTAGTTAAAAGATAAATCTTGCAAAAGAATAATATTATTCTTAACTTCTTTGGCTGCTTATGCAGAATGAAATTGAATTTTGTGCTGCTTTGGTCAAAGACTATCCATTACAAAATTATCTACACAAGACAATTGAGATCTGAAGGGCAAAGCTTCAAATCAGCTGGAAAATGTTATATCAGCTAATTACTTAACTTTCCCATATGTAATATAGTACCAAATATTTCATTAGCATTTATCTTTAAATCTGATACTTACCTAAAAAACATAAATGTAAAATATCCTGCATATGTACATCACTCAAACAACAAGCTACAAATTTACTGAAGCCCATTGAACAAATAAAAGGCAGAATATTCTTAGCTAACTTTATACTGACTTAAGATAGATCCTTCTAAGTTCGTTTGAGCACTGAGAAATTCTCTGTAAACGAACTTATTCTAGCTTTGAGCTATTACAGACTAGTTAACAATCCAGACTATTACGATCATACTAAAGGAAAGGTCTACTCTGCACATTTTTTAAAAAAATAGGAAATCGTATGTGTGTAGGGGGAGAGGTGGAAGGAGCAAATTGCTTTGAAATTCAACATCCAAAAGAACACTCTGGGCATTTAACATTACACGACATTTCTTGACACAAACGATACAAGGTAAAGACATTTTTGACGGGGCTTAAGATTTATCGAGCGTGTTCATCTTAGGGTTCCAATGATTAGGAAAGAGACCCAGCTTTGCTTTCGTATCTCATGACATCAACGAGACTCGGCGCTTTGATTGCTGTCCCGGAATACACCCACACCCATTCAGGATCTCCGATTCTTACATAGTGAAAACTCGAATCTATTAATTATCTGCAGCATTTAACTTATAATTACACTTCCCATTTTGAGAATTAAAAACAAAAAAGTTTAAACACATATCTGGCTCAACAGTGGACGTTTCGAAGTGTAAAACAAAAAACTTATTTTAATAATCAAGGTTTTAAAAGGCTTCCTTTGCAATTACTAAACTCTCTATGGAGTGCAAGTCGAACTAGGGCGTTGCTTTGGGAAACCAAAAAAGAAAGTGGGAACTTCTAAAAACAGGACCGTACACCTGAAAACATTTTTTTTTAAAAGTAGCCTTCATGGGGACGCGGAAGTACGGTTAGGAATCCCCCTCTGAATTGGAATGAGAAAGATGGAAAACTAACTAGGTATTTAAACAAAAAGAAAGGTTGGGGGGGGGGGGTTAAGAAAGTTACCGTTGGCTGGCATTAAGTTGTAACCAAACAGAGGCATGAGATTAATAAAAGATATTAGAAGGTGACCCCTCTGAAGCTGGGGCCAACATTCACTCACCTTGTAGACATTCTCGGTCATACGATGCACTTCATCCGTGCGAGACATGGTGCCTGAAAAGTCTTCTCTCCTTCTCCTCAGTCAGTCAGCACCGAGCAACTTGCAAACTCTGATCTAAAAGTTCCTCCACGCCGCGAATAAAAAGCCTCTTTCGCCCCCTGAAACTTTTTTTTTCTCTCTCTCTCACACACACACACACACTTTCACAGCTTGACAGTGATTTCCAATCCACCCACGCAGCCAGGGTGTGAGAGAGGGGAAAAAAAAAGCGGTAGCTCCCTCAGGCGCGCAGCCGCCAACACCACCGTCTTGGCCGCCAGCCACGGTTGCCTCGGAAACGCCGGAGGCGGAGGAGTCCTCCCGCCGACAACCAAACCTGACAGTTGGGACGACTCCGCCCCGCTCCCTGCGATTGGCTGGGCTCGGGGGGGTACTCCGCGCTCCCATTGGCACCCCCCCATCGCGCCCCGCCCCACTGACACGTGATTAGGTCGCGTCTCGGCACGGCTGACGTAACGTCCCCGCCTCCTGCCCTCGAGCGGATTCCGTTGGACTGATTTCGAAGCCAAGATCTGAGAGGGATTTTGTCTTCTCTGCCTCCCCCCCCCAACTTCATCACACACAAAAATTATATCAATAAGAAGAAACGTAAATCGTCTCCACAGCAACCCAGCTCGTATTACGTTAGAAATTCCCCCTTCGCGTGTACCAGATTGTGCAGCCCGTGCGTAAATATTGCCAGTCCGGCAGGGATTTTGCCCCCACCCCCAACCCCAACCCCCTCTGGTCATAACGTTGCTGTTCTTTTTGCAAGCATCATTTGCCATCGAAAAACCAAAAGGGTAATTATTTGCAAATTAATCTAGTGTGGGCTCATCTGGTGGGCAATGACGATGAATCATCCTCAACCAGCGGTTACTCAGGTGCTCAGGGATGACTAGCCCCAGCCTACTTCATGTAATTGTCACTTCCAAACTAATCACTGCACCGAGTTACTCTCAATACTGGGTCCACAAAAAGCCCAAACTGCAGCTCGCAATTGCAGCACCGATGTAGATTTCGCTGCTGCTCCATGTTTTATGCGGGTGTTGTCTTCATATCCCCCCCACCCCCCCCCCCCCCCAACCCATCCTTTCCCCATTCCGTCACGCTGTTATTTCTCTAAATTTTCAATAAGTTTCAGAGTGCAAGTGTCCTCCCATTCCTTGTTCCCTCTCGGAGATTGCCCCTGTTTTACACAGTTGCTGGCTTCTAATTTCTGTAAGCGGTTTCCCATGGCGTCTTTCTGTTTTCTCTCAAACAAAGTGTTCTTTATTCCGGGGCTTCAGTGGACTTCAGATGCAATTATCCTCTTTCGAAAGAAAGTGGACGTCGAGGTTGGAAAATTTAAGGATGTTGTGCAAACGTATGAGTCTTCCACGTCCCAGAAAATTTTCCTTCTCCCCTCTCCCCCAAATACCTGAGAAAGATGGCTAGCTTCCTGACTCTTGTCCTCCGGGATTTTAATTTATTGTGAATTGTTGACCACAAAAATAGAAATATTTTACTTTGAAACAAAGACAATATCTAAATAATGTATGAATGATTTTGTTCTCGACCAGTTGTTTAAAGGCCAATCAAAACATTTTTGAAAAGGTAAAACTTGAATTAATAGAGATTAAAGTTTACAACAAGAATTGACTCACAATTAAATACCAATTGTAGGCAGATAGTAACTAATAGTTAATCATATCTGACAAATCGTTTCTTTGGCTTTACGTCAGGTCAAGATTTGTCAGATGTGTGGAGTTTAACCCTGGCATTTACTGGGAGAAATCTTGTCTTCACCAGATATTTGTCGCATTAAATGCTTGTGCACAGGAGTGCGCATTTCGTGATTTCATGTCATCATTAAGGAAGCCCCATCCTAAATTCCTGCTAAGAACCACACCATGTGAGCACAGCCATGGTTACAAATCAGTTAGCGGTCTTTGATGCATACGTACAGCAATCTATCTTATGCATGGTTACCCTTTGTTTAACAGATCATGCCAGGATGGGGTTAACATCCTGTTCCCAGGCGACAACAAATGCATCTGTCAGCCAACTACATTACTGTGTGTGGAGCTGACCAGAACTGCCTGTACTGCGCTCAGCATTTCGTCATTGCAACTCAGTGGAACTGGGGAAATCTGCCTAGCGCCACATGCTGGCATTTTATATAATGCATAATGACCATTATTTTGTTGTTAATTTTCTTCATTAGATTTCTATATCTATGTTTCTTCACTACAGCAGATACTGCAGCACGATTTTATAAAAAGTATTTGATGTAAAAAAATCCCAAACCTTTTCAGAGAAGTGGAATTGGAAAAAAATGGCTGCTGAACAAGAGAGACACACAGGAGACTGGAATGACACAACAAGCCAGGCAGCATCAGGTGGAGTAGAAGTCGACATTTCAGGTGTAATCCTTCTTCAGGACTTGGGGGTGAGTGTGGGGGAGCTGCAGATAAATGGGGAAGCAGGGGCAGTGTGGTGAAGTGGGGATAGGTGAAGACAGGTGGAGGGTACAACCTGGTTGGTCAATGTGAGGTACGAAAAAGAGAGGTGGCTACTGAGAGCTCTAAATAAAATATAGCGGGGGATTTCAAAGGAGGCATTTAAAGGTCAGTACGGTAGTACCTCCAGGCCTAACTGGCTTAGTAGAAGCAACATTTTCCTTTTTTACCATTGCTGAAACACTTTATGTTTGGTCATGAAGTCGCAGGTAGAAGATGTTTGGTATGCTTTCCTTTATTGGTCATAGCATTGAGTACAATAGTTGGTAGGTCATGTTGCAGCTAATCAGGGCATTGGTTAGGCCACTATATGAAACTGAATTCAATAGAAATCTGGAATTCAGCGTTTCAGAGAACACCTCTGGGACACCCGGACCAACCAACCCAACCACCCTGTAGCTCAACATTTCAATTTCCCCCTCCCACTCCACCAAGGATATGCAGGTCTTTGGACTCCTCCATCGTCAGACCACAACAAAACGACGGTTGGAGGAAGAACGCCTCATTTTCCGGCTAGGAACCCTCCAACCACAAGGCATCAACTTGGATTTCACCAGTTTCCTCATTTCCCCTCCCCCCACCCTGTCTCAGTCAAATCCATCAAATTCAGCACCGCCTTCCTAACCTGAGATCTTCTTCCTGACCTCTCCGCCCCCACCCCAGTCTGACCTATCACCCGCACCTTGACCTCTTTCCACCTATCACATTTCCGACGCCCCTCCCCCAAGTCCCTCCTCCCTACCTTTTATCTTAGCCTGCTCGACAAACTTTCCTCATTCCTGAAGAAGGGCTTATGCCCGAAACGTCGATTCTCCTGTTCCCTGGATGCTGCCTGACCTGCTGCGCTTTTCCAGCAACACATTTCCAGCTCTGATCTCCAGCATCTGCAGACCTTACTTTCTCCTAAATAGACAAGGTCTTTTCCCTGGGACGGGGAGTCCAGAACTAGAGGGCAAATGCTTAGGGTGAGAGAAGAAATATTTAAAAGGGTCCTAAGGGGCAACTTTTTCACACATAGGTGGTGTGTGCATGGAATGAGCTACCAGAGAAGGTGATGAAGGCTAGTACAATTACATCTGAATGGATATATGAATAGGAAGGGTTTAGAGGGATATGAACCAAGTGCTGGAAAATGGAACTAGATTAATTTAGAATATTTGGTCGGCATGGATGAATTGGATCGAAGAGTCTGTTCCATGCTATGACTCTATGGCTCTAAATATTCAGTTATGCTTGCCACTTCCAATACTAGGAGTAGCCAAATATTTGTTTTACTTCCATTGTACTAGCCAAATAAAATTATTCCTTATAGAGACAAGGGGAAAACTGGGCTGCAGCTGCCATGGCTGATGGTGAAATCTGAATTCAATAGAAATCTGGAATTCAGTGTACTGACAACAAAACCATTGTTGATTGCATGAACTCCCAGGGAAAGAAATCTGCTGTACTTAGCTGGTTTGGCATGCATGTGACTCCAGCCACAGAGTCAATGTGATTGACATTTAGCTGCCCTCTGAAATGGCCTAGCAAGCCACTCAGTTGTTTCAACCGCTAGAAAGTCTAAAAAAAAAGAACGCAGATGGAGGGATGAGAAACTATAAATTAAAACTCATCCATGTCAACACTGCAAAGTACTCCTCACTAGCATCAGAAGCTAATGCCAAAATTGGGAGAGTTGTCTCACAAACTTATCAAGTAACAACATGACATAATCATACTCACAGAATCGTACCTTACACACCATGTCCCAGACAACGCCTTCACCATCCCTGAATAAGTCCTGTCCCACCAGCGGAAGTGGTGGCATAGTTTATACTCTGAGGAAGGAGATGCCTTGGGCATCCTCAACATTTACTCCAGACCTCATGAAGTCTTATGGCAACAGGTCAAATATGAACAAATAAAACATTACCACAAGTCACCATCTCTGCCACCTCTAGCAGAATGCCACCATCTGACACATATTTCCCTCACTTCCCTTGTCAGCATTCCACAGGGACAGTTCCTTCTGGGACAGCCTGGTCCACTCCCAATATCGCTCAACACCACCATGGCATTTAGCCATACAATTGCAGGAGGTGCAACACTTGCCTGCTTACCTCCTCCCTCCTCACCATCCAAGGCCCTGGACACACCTTTCAGGTGAAGCAGCAATTTACCTGCCTTTCACAAAGTCTACTGTATTTGCTGCTCACTATGCATCTCCTCTATACTAGGGACATGAAACACAGAAATTCATGTTCTGTTTGTAAAAATGACCCCAAACTTCCAGTTGCCTGCTGTGTCAATACCATGCTTCCATACCAACATTTCTGTATCAGGCCTCCTGCAGTGCTCCAGCCAGATGCAATACAAGCTGAAGGAACAACACATCATCTTCTGCTAAGATACCTGACAGCCTTCAGGACGCAACATCGAGTTTAACAATTTAAGAATATGAACACCTCCTTCCATGTTTATTATCTACTCCCACAATCTCAGGTCCTATCATGAACTCTGATTTCTGTCCAGCAGTGCTGCTAGACTTCCTGTGTTTCTCCAGTCATTTATGTTATCATTTGTTTCAGGTCTCCAGCATCCACAGTTCTTTCTTTTGTATTATGAGCAAGGAAATTTCCTGCTGATTGCTACGTACTTCTCTTTTTTGGCTAATGAATCAGTTGTTCTCCATGTTGAACACCACTTGGAGGAAGCACTTGGCAAGGGTGAAGAATGTACTTTGGGTGGAAACTTTGATATCCACCACCAAGGATGGTTCGGCAGCATAACTACTGACTGAGCTGGTCAAATCCTAAATGACATGACTACTGGATTGAGTCTGCAAAAAGCGGTGAGGAAACCAATAAGCGAGAAAAATAAACTTAACTTCATCCTCACCAATCTGCCTCCCTTATTTGCATCTGTTCAGGATAGGCTTGATAGGAGTGATCACTGTACAATCCTTGTGTTGATTAGGTCCCGACTTCACATTGAGAATACCCTGTATTATGTTTGGCACTATCACCATGTTAAGTAGAATAGACTTTTATCAAACCTAGCAAATCAAGACTGAGCATCCATGAGACATCGTGAATTAGCAGAAACACTTTGTATTCCAGCACAAAATGCAACCTCATCGCCCATCATATTTCCTACCCTACCATCCCATCAATTCAGAGAATCAACCTCAGTTTGATAAAGAGTGCATGATGGCATATCAAGAGCAGCATTAAGCATACCTAAAAAGGTGTCATCCCTGTGAAGTTACAAAACAGGACTGCTTGCATGCCAGACAACATGATTGGAAACTGACAGAGCAAAGCGATTCTACAACCAACAGATCAGATCTAAGCCCTGCAGTTCTGCCACATCCAGTTGTGAAAAGTGGTGGATAATTAAATAACTCACTGGACAAGAAGGTTCCACAAACATCCCCATCCTCAAACATAGTGGAGCCCAGCATACTAGTGTAAAAGATAAGGCTAACGTATTTGCAACAATCATCAACCAGAAATGCTAATTGATGATCCATCTCAGCCTTCCCCAAAGGTCTCCAAAAGTACAGATGTCAATCTTCAGCCAACTGGATTCACTTTATGAGATATCAAGAAATGGCCAGAGATACTAGGTATTGCAAGGGCTATGGGCCCTGACAACAAATCAACAAGAGTACTGAAGATAGGCAAAAGTGAGGACTGCAGATGCTGGAAACCAGAGTTTAGATCAGAGTGGTGCTAGAAAAGCACAACGGGTCAGGCAGCATCCGAGGAGCAGAAAAATTAATGTTTCGGGCAAAAGCCCTTCATCAGGAAATGAGTCAGGGAGCCTCCAGGGTGGAGAGATAAATGGGGAGGGGGGTGTTGGGGCTGGGGAGAGGGTAGCAAAGAGTACAATAGGTGAATGGGGGTGAGGATGGAGGTGATAGGTCAGAGGGGAGGGTGGAGTGGATAGGTGGGAAGGGAGATTGGCAGGTAGGACAGGTCATGAGGACAGTGCTGAGCTGGAAGGTTGGAGCTGAAGTAAGGTGGGGGGGGGGGGGGAAATGAGGAAACTGGTGAAGTCCACATTGATGCCCTGCGGTTGAAGTGTTCCAAGGCGGAAGATGAGGTGTTCTTCCTCCAGGCATCGGGTGGTGAGGGAGCGGCGGTGGAGGAGGCCCAGGACCTGTGTGTCCTTGGCAGAGTGGGAGGTGGAGTTGAAATGTTGGGCCACGGTGCGGTGGGGTTGATTGGTGCGGGTGTCCTGGAGATGTTCCCTGAAGCTCTCTGCGAGGAGGCATCCAGTCTCCCCAATGTAGAGGAGACCTCATCGGGAGCAACGGATACAATAAATGACTTTGGTGGATCTGCCTCTGCCGTATCTGCTCCCAGGAGGACCAGTTCCACCATAGAACACACCAGATGGCCTCCTCCTTCTTCCTTCGCAATTTCCCTTCTCACGTGGTTGAAGATGTCCTCCAACGCATCTCATTCACATCTCGCACCTCTGCCCTCAAACCCCACCCCTCCAACTGTAACAAGGACAGATCCCCCCTGGTCCCCACTTTCCACCATACCAACCTTTGCATTAACCATATCATCTGCCGACATTTCTGCCACCTCCAAACAGACCCCACCACCAGAGATATATTTCCCTCCCCACCCCTTTTCCACTTTCCACAAAGACCGTTCTCTCCGTGACCACCTGGTCAGGTCCTCGCTTCCCCCTAACAAACCACCCACCCGTCCTGGCACCCTCCCCTGCCACCGCAGGAATTGCAAAACCTGCGCCCACACCTCCTCCCTCACCATCATCCAATGCCCCAAAGGAGCCTTCCACATCCCTCAAAGTTTCACCTGCACATCCACCAATGTCATTTATTGTATCCATTGCTCCCGATGCGGTCTCCTCTACATTGGGGAGACTGGACGCCTCCTCACAGAGGGCTTCAGGGAACATCACCGGGACACCTGCACCAATCAACCCCACCGCCCCGTGGCCCAACATTTCAACTCCACCTCCCACTCTGCCGAGGACATGCAGGTCCTGGGCCTCCTCCACCGCCACTCCCTCACCACCCAACGCCTGGCGGAAGAACACCTCATCTTCCGCCTCAGAGTACTTCAACCCCAGGGCATCAATGTGGACTTCACCAGTTTCCTCATTTCCCCTCCCCCCCCACCTTACCTCAGCTCCAACTTCCAGCTCAGCACCATCCTCATGACTGGTCCTACCTGCCAATCTCCCTTCCCACCTATCCGCTCCACCCTCCCCTCTGACCTCTCACCTCCATCCTCACCCCAATTCACCTATTGTACTCTTTGCTACCTTCTCCCCAGCCCCAACCGCATCCCCCATTTATCTCTCCACCCTGGAGGCTCCCTGCCTCTATTCCTGATGAAGGGTTTTTGCCCAAAATGTTGATTTTCCTGCTTCTCGGATGCTGCCTGACCTGCTGTGCTTTTCCAGCACCACTCTGATCTAAACAATAGTACTGAAGATGTCTGCTCCAGAACTTGCTATGCCCCTAGCCGAGCTGTTTCAATGCAGCGACACCACTACCATTCACCCAGAAAAATATGGAAAATTGTCCAGATTTGTCCTGTATTCAAAAAGCAGAGTGAATACAACCCATCAAAATACTGGTCCGTCAGTGTATTTAGATTATTAATAAAGTGATGAAGGCATCATTAGAATGCTATCAAGCAGTATCTGCTCAGCAATAACCTGCTCACTGATGCTCATTTTGGGTTCCTACAGTGCCACATAACTCCTGACCTCATCATACCTTTGGTTCAAACATGGAGAAAAGAGATGAATTCCAAAGGTGAAGTAAGGTGAGACTGACTATGCTTGACATCAAGGCCTGATTTGACTAAGAAAGGCATCAAGTAGACCTAACAAAACTCAAATCAAGAGGAATCAGGGATAACTTTCCTCCAGTTGTAGTCATAACTGGCACACAAGAAGATGGTGTGGTTGTATGGGGTATGATTTGGAGATGCTGGTGTTGGACTGGGGTGTACAAAGTTAAAAATCACACAACACCACTACCATCTGATGAAGGAGTGTCGCTCCGAAAGTTAGTGTGCTCCAATTAAACCTGTTGGACTATAACCTGGTGTTGTGTGATTTTTAACTTTGTATGGGGTAAGTCAGCTCGGCTCCAGGACATCTCTTCGAGAGTTCTACAGGTAATGTCCTTGACCGGACCACCTTCAACTACTTCATCAATGGTTTTCTCTCCATCATAAGATGTTCAATGATGATTGCAAAACTTACAGTACCCTCCTCAGATAATGAAGTAGTCCATGTCTAGCTGCAGCAAGACCTGGACAATATCCAGTTTTGGGGTAACAAATGGCAAATGGTATTTGTGGCACACAGGTGCCAGGCAATGATCAAATATAATAAGACAAAATTTAACTATCACCCTTGATATTCAATAGCATTACCATCACCGACTACCACATTATCAACATCCTGGGGTTGCGGTTTACCAGAAACTGAACTGGTCTAACTTTATAAATCGGTAAGAGGTAAGGAATCCTGCAGAGCGGAGAATAAATGGTTTGGCATTAACACATTTTTCGAATTAGTTTTAACAGAAAGTTATTTAGAAGTTGATTATTGATCAGTTTTAGTGCTCAGGTGCAAAGGGATGCTGGGTCATCAGGTTCAGCTAAGTTTATAAGATGTCACAATATTAGAAAAGACTCAAGGTATTAGGTCTTATGGTCTCATGATAAGGATCAACCAGTTAGAAGTGAATTGAGGTGCTTGAGTAGAGGATTGTCAATCTTTGGACTCTTTGCCACAGCAAACTCTTCAGTTGCTGAGTGCATTCAAGACTGAAATAAAAACAGAAAATTCAGCAGACCTGGCAGCATCTGTGGAGAGAAATCAGTTTTAATGTTTTGGGTTGAGTAACCCTTCCTCAGACCTTGGGTCGCTCGACCTGAAATGTTAACTCTGATTTCTCTCCACAGGCGCTGCCAGATTTTTTAGATTAGATTTGATTCCCTACTGTGTGGAAACAGGCCCTTCAGCCCAACAAGTCCACACTAACCCTCTGAAGAGTAACCCACCCAGACCCATTTCCCTCTGACTAATGCACCTAACACTATGGGCAATTTAGCACAACCAATTCACCTGACCTGCACATCTTTGGATTGTGGGAGGAAACCGGAGCACCCGGAGGAAACCCATGCAGACACATGGGGAGAATAGACAGTTGCCTGAGGCTGGAATCGAACCCAGGCCCCAGGTGCTGTGAGGCAGTAGTTTTTGTTTCTGATTTATAGCATCCGCATTTCTTTGCATTCAAAACTGAGATTAATTTGATTTTTGTACAGTAAGTGAATCGAGTACAGGGGGCATGGAATGCAAAGTGGTGATCTTATGCTCTTACTGAATGGCAGAACAGTTTCAAGGAGATGTATGGTGTACTGTTGCTCCTATTTTTTATGCTGGTATCTATAATTACAAAACAAAACTGCAACGTGATCATTTTAAAACAAGCATACCAAATGTGTACCTTTAAAGAAAAATCTTTATGCTGCTGCATTTCATGGATTACCCTAATCTAAAAACAGCCCACTTTGCAATAAGAACGATCTTTGCACTTCACAGTAGCTTAATAGCATTCTCCCTAATGTGTTGTGTCTAGAGTTGGACAAAATAGTCCAATAAGTGATTCATTAACATTGAACATAATTTCCTAATGTTACATGCTATGTCTCTACTTAAAAAGCTAACAAATCCTTTTTTTAAATAGCCTTTTCATCTTGTCCTATCACTTTAAAAGATGTTTTGCTCTACTTTGACTTACTACCTATAAATAGATATCCTTTCCAGACTCTGCAGAAGTGAGAGGCTGTGATGAATTTATGAGTAGATTAAAAAAATCCTTTCAAGAGCTTGTGAAATCTCCACTTTACTGAACAAGTAGAGCACTGTAACAAAAAAAAGATGTATCATTAAATCCACTACTCCTGATCACTCTGGACATCTTGATCTTAGAAGTGCCAATACACCTTTAAACCTAAGTCTTTTAGACATAAAACAGAGGAAAGCATCTAATTAGAAACACAAAAGTAAAATATCACAGATGTTGTAAATCTGCAATATGAACAGAGAATGCTGGAATACTTGTTTCTGCAAAGAGAAATAAGTAGTTAACGTTTCAGGTCGATGACCTTCCAAGTTCTGATAAAAGGGATCCCATGTGACAAGTCAAATCTGTCTCTCCATAGATATTGTCTGACTTGCTGATTATTTCCAGTGTTTTCTACAATTATCTTCTGATTTTAGAACTATGGACTTCAGTAAGGCGTTCGACAAGGTTCCCCATGGGAGACTGGTTAGCAAGGTTAGATCTCACGGAATATAGGGAGAACTAGCCATTTGGATACAGAACTGGCTCAAAGGTAAAAGACAGAGGATGGTGGTGGAGGGTTGTTTTTCAGACTGGAGGCCTGTGACCAGTGGAGTGCCACAAGGATCGGTGCTGGGTCCTCTACTTTTTGTCGTTTACATGAATGATTTGGATGCGAGCATAAGAGGTACAGTTAGTAAGTTTGCAGATGACACCAAAATTGCAGGTGCAGTTGACAGCGAAGAGGGTTACCTCAGATTACAACAGGATCTTGATCAGATGGGCCAATGGGCTGAGAAGTGGCAGATGGAGTTTAATTCAGATAAATGCGAGGTGCTGCATTTTGGGAAAGCAATTCTTAGCAGGATGTATACACTTAATGGTGAGGTCCTAGGGAGTGTTGCTGAACAAAGAGACCTTGGAGTGCAGGTTCATAGCTCCTTGAAGGTAGAGACACAGGTAGATAGGATAATGAAGAAGGCATTTGGTATGCTTTCGTTTATTGGTCAGAGTATTGAGTACAAGAGTTGGGAGGTCTTGTTGCAGATGTACAGGACATTGGTTAGGCCACTGTTGGAATATTGCGTGCAATTCTGGTCTCCTTCCTGTCGGAAAGATGTTGTGAAACTTGAAAGGGTTCAGAAAAGATTTACAAGGATGTTGCCAGAGTTGGAGGATTTGAGCTATAGGGAGAGGCTGAACAGGCTGGGGCTGTTTTCCCTGGAGCGTCGGAGGCTGAGGGGTGACCTTATAAAGGTTTACTAAATTATGAGGGGCATGGATAGGATAAATGTCTTTTCCCTGGGGTAGGGGAGTCTAGAACTAGAGGGCATAGGTTTAGGGTGAGAGGGGAAAGATATAAAAGGGACCTAAGGGGCAACTTTTTCATGCAGAGGGCGGTACATGTATGGGATGAGCTGCCAGAGAAAGTGGTGGGGACTGGTACAATTGCAACATTTAAGAGGCATTTAGATGGGTATATGAATAGGAAGGGTTTGGAGGGATATGGGCGGGGTGCTGGCAGGTGTGACTAGATTGGGTTGGGATATCTGGTCGGCATGGATGGGTTGAACCAAAGGGTCAGTTTCCATGCTGTACATCTCTATGACTCTATGAATAAAATGGTGAAAAAGTGAATAAAATGTGTATAAGAATACTTCCTTTGCTCTGAGTGGGCCCAGTTTAAAGTTGGTGAACTTTGCACAGTTAGTGCTCACCAAGTTAATTGCTTTTACTTTCAGTATGTGATGACTCAATAGAGAATTCATTTTCCTCCCAAAAAGAAATGATGTCAAATATAATTATAGTCTGACATAACTAATGCTTAGAGACAGTAAGGACTGCAGACACTGAAATCTAGAGTCAACAGATGTGGAGGTGGAGAAACACAGAAGGTCAGACAGCATCAGAGGAGCAGGAAAGTTGATGTTTTGGGCCAAGACTCTTCATCAGGACTAGGGAGTGGGAAGTGAGCACAGAAATAAATGGAGGGTGGGAGGGTGAGGCTGGGGAAGGGTAGGTGGGATGGTGATAGGTGGATGCAGGTAGGGGATATTTATGATTGGTTCATGGGGAGGGGTGGAGCGGATATGTGAATAGGAAAATGGACAGGTAGGTCAGGTCAAGGAGGTAGGGAGGAGAGGGAGGGCTGGATGTGAGATGAAGCTGGGGCTGGGGAGATTTTGAAACTAATGAACTCTAGATTGAGACAATTGGACTGTAAGCTCCCGAGGCGAAATATAAGGTGTTGTTCCTCCAGTTTGCGTTGGGCCTCACTTTGATAATGGAGGAGATCCAGGATGGACATGTCACCAGGAAAGTGGGAGGGGGAGTTGAAATGGATGGCAACCAGAAGGTTATGTTGATTGTTGTATACAAAGCGCAGGTTTCTACGTGCAGAAAATTAGGCTTTACCCTTCAAGACAATCAAGCAACTCAACGCTTGACTGTGCACAGCCAGTAAATGAAAGAACTTTCAAAACTACCCTTTGCCCTTTGTTTGAAGAAAGTGCCTTGAAGGGCATGTTGATCATGGCCAATATCATCAAAAGGGTGGAAAGAGATGCAGATGGTCACTGTAAA
Organism: Chiloscyllium plagiosum; assembly: GCF_037043375.1. NCBI lineage: Eukaryota > Metazoa > Chordata > Chondrichthyes > Orectolobiformes > Hemiscylliidae > Chiloscyllium > Chiloscyllium plagiosum. The sequence goes on along the minus strand of NW_028270163.1, from coordinate 48,624,358 downwards.
GAAAAATGTTAAATTATGTATTGTACTCAATCGACTGTTGGTAGGCTTTAAGGAGGGTAGAGTTTGACATGCAGCACATATTGTTTCACAAAATCTTAAATCTCCTATTCCCTTTCTATATATGTGAACATGTTCCTTTGATTACACAGTGGTTCAGTGGTTAGCACTGTTGCCTCACTGCACCAGAGACCCAGGTTTGATTCCACTTTAGGCGACTCTCTGTGTGAAGTTTACAAGTTCTCCCCATGTCTGCCTGGGTTTCCTCTGGATGCTCCGGTTTCCTCCCACTGTCCAAAGATGTGCAGGTTAGTTGGATTGGCCATGCTAAATTACCCCTAGTGTTCAGGGATTTGTAGGTTAGGTGTGTTGGCCATGGGAAATGCAGGGTTGAGGGTCAGGGTAGGAGGATGGGTCTGGGTGGGATGTTCTTCAGAGGGTAGGTGTGGACTTGTTGGGCCAAGTAGCCTGTTTCCACACTGTAGGAATTCTATAAAATTTGGTACATTGGAAACATCACAGAAGCAGGTTGATAGACCCAACCAGTCCATGTCAGCATTACAGCGCAGTATAGGCCCTTTGGACCTTGATGTTGCGCCAACCTATGAAATTAATCTGATGCCCATCTAACCTACACCATTCCATTATTATCCAAATGTATGTCCAATGCCCGTTTAAATGCTCTTAACGTCGGCGAGTCTACTACTGTTGCAGGCAGGCCATTCCACACCCGTACTACTCTCTGAGTGAAGAAACTACCGCTGATATCTGTCCTAAATCTATCACCCCTCAATTTAAAGCTATGTCCCCTCGAGTTAGCCTTCACCATGCAAGGAAAAAGGCTCTCACTGTCCACCCTATCTAACCCTCTGATTATTTTATCCATCTCGATTACATCACCTCTCAACCTTCTTCTCTTCAATGAAGGAGAAAGTGAGGACTGCAGATGCTGGAGATCAGAGCTGAAAATGTGTTGCTGGAAAAGCACAGCAGGTCAGGCAGCATCCAAGGAGCAGGCGAATCGACGTTTCGGGCATGAGCCCGAAGATTCCTAAAGAAGGACTCATGCCTGAAACGTCGATTCTCCTGCTCCTTGGATGCTGCCTGACCTGCTGCGCTTTTCCTGCAACACATTTTCAGTTCTCTTCAATGAAACCAGCTTCAGTTCCCTCAGCCTTTCCTCATAAGACCTTTCTTCCATACCCGGCAACATCCCAGTAAATCTCCTCTGAACCCTTGCCAAAGCTTCCACATCTGCCTATAATGCGGTGACCAGAACTGTACGCAGTACTCCAGGTGTGGCCTTACCAGTGTCTTGTACAGCTGAATAATGACCTCGTGGCTCTGAATTTCAATCCCCCTACCCATAAATGCAACACACCATATGCCTTCTCAACAATCCTATCAACCTGCGTGGCAACCTCCAGGGATTTATGCACCTGGACACTGAGATCTCTCTGTTCATCTATACTGCCAAGAATTTTACCATTAGTCAGTGCTCCACATTCCTGTTATTTCTTCCGAGTACTCCACATTCCTGTTATTTCTTCCGAAGTGAACTACCTCACACTTTTCCGCATTAAACTCCATTTGCCACTACTCTACCCAGCTCTGCATCTTATCTATGTTCCTCTGTAACCCACAACATCCTTCAGCACTATCCATAACTCTGCCAACCTTAGTGTCATTCAAAAATTTACTAACCCATCCTTCTACGCCCACATCTAGATCATTTATAAAAATGACAAACAGCAGTGGCCCCAAAACAGATTATTGCAGCACACCATTGGTAACAGAGCTCCAGGATGAACATTTCCCATCAACCACCACCCTCTGTCTTCTTTCAGCTAGCCAATTTCTGATCCAATTCGCTAAATCACCTTCAATCCCAAAACTCCGTATTTTGTGCAATAGCCTACCGGGTGGAACCTTATCAAATGCCTTCCTGATGTCCATACACACTACATCAACCGCTTTACCTTCATCCACTTGTTTTGTCATCTGGAAGAACTCAATGAGGTTAGTTAGGCATGACCTACCCTTCACAAAACGGTGTTGACTATCTCTAATCAAATTATTCCTCTCCAGATGATTATAAATCCTATTTCTTATAACCTTTACCAACACCTTACCCACAACTGAAGGAAAGGCTCACTGGCCTATAACTACCGGGTTTGTCTCAACTCACCTTCTTAAACAAGGGAATAACATTTGCTATCCTTCAATCTTCTGGCACTACTCCTGTCGACAATGATGACATAAAGATCAAAGCCAAAGGCTCTGCAATCTCCTCCCTAGATTCCCAGAGAATCTGAGGATAAATCCCATCCAGTCCGGGGGTCTTAAGTATTTTCAGATCTTTCAAAATTGCTAAAAACTCCTCGTTGTCAACCGCAATCCCATCTAACCTAGTAACCTGTATCTCCATATTGTCACTGACACTGCCCTTTTCCAATGTGAATACTGACGAAAAAAAATTCACTTCCCCTATGTCATTCAATTCCACACACAATTCTCCACTACTATCTGTGATTGGCCCTAGTCTTACTCTTGTCATTCTTTTATTCTTGATCTACCTATAGAAGGCCTTAGGGTTTTCCTTGATTCTATCCGTCAACAAATTTTCATGTCCCCTCCTGGCTCTTCTTAGCTCGCTCTTTAGATCTTTTCTGGCTAACTTATAACTCTCAAGCCCCCTAACTGAGCCTTCACGCCTCATTCTCACATAAGCCTTCTTCTTCCTCTTGACAAGAGCTTCAACTTCTTTAGTAAACCACAGCTCCCTCTCTCGACGACTACCTCCCTGGCTGATAGGTATCTACTAATCAAGGACCCACAGTAGCTGTTCCTTGAATAAGCTCCACATTTCAAGTGTGTCCATCCCCTGCAGTTTCCTTCCCCATTTAATGCATCTTAAATCTTGCCTAATCGCATCATAATTGCCTTTCCCCAGTTACATCTTTTTCCCTGCGGTATATACCTTTCCCTGCCCATTGCTATTGTAAACATAACCGAATTGTGGTCACTATTGCCAAAGTGCTCACTTACCTCCAAATCTAACATCTGGCCAGGTTCATTTCCCAGTACCAAAACCGATATGACATTGCCTCTTGTTGGTCTGTTTACATACTGTGTCAGAAAACCCTCCTGCACACATTGAACAAAAGCTGATGCATCTAAATTACTTGAACTATAGTATTTTCAGTCAATGTTGGGGAAGTTAAAGTCCCCCATAACAACTACCCTATCGAGAATCATCTTTGCAATCCCTTCTTCTACATCCCTGGAACAATTCGGAGGCCTATAGAAAACTCCCAACTGGGTGGTTTCTCCTTTCCTATTTCTAACCTCAGCCCAAACTACCTCAGTGGATGAGTCCTCACATGTTATCTCAGCCTGCTGTAAAACTACCCTTGATTAACAATGCCACACACCTCCCCGTCCTCCCCACTTTTTTTTTACCGTCTTCTCTGTTCTTATTGAAAGAAATAAGTCGACTTGTTTGTAGCCATTTCTATACTTTTGTTGTGTCACCCCTAGTCTTACCAGGGGCTCCTCTCTCATTAAAGAGAAGTGACTGATGGTGATTTAACCTGAGGGCCACCAAACCTCAAGCAAGGGAAGAGCTTGAAGAGGAGAATCCTTCATGGGAACCTCAGCTGGTGATGGGAATTAAACCCATGCTGTTAGCATCACACTACGCTGCAAGCCAACAATCCAGCCAACTGAGCTAAACTGATTCCTCATCTGAATCTGACATTGTAGGCCTCCATCCAATTCTCCTTAAAATGCTTTTTTAACCTTCCCTTAATGGCATATCTTTAGAAGATTTTTGAGTGCGAGCAGCAGCGGAGGTAAGACGAACCCGGAAGACTGCAGCTAAGGTAAGGCAGTTTTTAAAAATTACTTACCGGTAGCGGACAGCGGTGTTTTCTCTTTCACAGAAGGAGCGGGAACAGTGGAGGAAGTGACGAGGACCAGAGGGGCAGCCAGGAAAGAAAGCAGTGACCATATATATCAGCAAGGTGGTTAGGGAATTGGAGCTGGAGCTGGATGAACTACGGATCATTTGGGAGGCTGAGGGGGTAATTGAGAGGAGTTACCGGGAGTTGGTCACTCCTAAGGCTCAGGACAAGGATAAATGGGTTACAGTTCGGGGGAGGAAAGGGCCCAGACAGACAGTGCAGAGATCCCCTGTGGACATTCCCCTCAGCAATAAGTATACTGTTTTGGATACTGCTGGGGGGGAATGACCTACCAGAGGAAAGCCATAGCAGTCAGTTCTCTGGCACTGAGCTTGACACTGTGGCAAAGAAGGGAAGGGGGCAGAATAGAAAAGTACTCGTGGTAGGGGACTCAATAGTTAGGGGAATCGACAGGAGATTTTGTGGTCAGGATCGGGATTCCCGGAAGGTATGTTGCCTCCCTGGTGCCAGGGTCCGGGTCATCTCCAATCGGGTGTACAAGGTTCTAAAAGGGGAGGGCGAACAGCCAGAAATCGTGTTACATATTGGCACTAATGATATAGCCAGGAAAAGGATCAAGGATATAAAAAGTGATTTCAGGGAGTTAGGGTGGAAGCTGCAAAGCAGGACGAACAGAGTAGTGTTCTCTAGTTTACTAGCGGTGCCACGAGATAGCGAGGCGAGGAACAGAGAGCGGGCGCAGCCTAACCCGTGGCTGCGCAGCTGGTGTAGGAGGGAAGGCTTCAGATATGTAGAGAATTGGGATGCCTTCTGGGGAAGGTGGGACCTGTACAAGAAGGACGGGTTGCATCTGAACTGGAAGGGGACCAATGTCCTGGGTGGAAGGTTTACTCGAGTGTTTCGAGAGGGTTTAAACTAGTATGGCAGGGGGGTGGGAACCTGAGCTGTATACCGGAGGTGAGAGTTGATGCAGATGAGGCAATAGCAAGAGGTAGACCAGCTAGTGTGAAGGATTTTTCTGGGAAGAAACCAAGGGATCAGTTAAAGTGTGTTTGCTTTAACGCAAGGAGTATCAGAAATAAAAGTGATGAACTTAGAGCATGGATCAGTACCGGGTGCTATGATGTTGTGGCCATAACAGAGACATGGGTTTCTCAGGGGCAGGAATGGTTGCTGGATGTTCCAGGGTTTAGAGCATTTAAAAAGAATAGGGAGGGGAGAAAAAAGAGGAGGGGATGTAGCACTACTAATCAGAGAGGGTGTCACAGCTACAGAAGCTTCCATTGTCGAGGAAGATCTGCCTACCGAGTCAGTATGGGTGGAAATTAGAAACAGGAAGGGAGCAGTCACCTCTTTAGGTGTTTGCTACAGGCCCCCCAATAGCAGCAGGGAGATGGAAGAAAGTATAGGTCGGCAGATTTTGGAAAAGTGTGGACATAGTAGGGTTGTTGTAATGGGTGACTTTAACTTTCCCAATATTGATTGAAACCTCCTTCAAGCAGAAGATTTGAATGGAGCTGTTTTTGTAAGGTGTGTTCAGGAGGGTTTCCTAACTCAGTACGTTGACAGGCCGATGAGGGGAGAGGCCATTCTAGACTTGCTGCTCAGAAACGAGCCGGGACAGGTATCAGATCTTGTGGTGGGAGAGCATTTTGGTAATAGTGACCACAACTGACTCACATTCTACATAGCTATGGAGAAGGAGAGGATTAGGCAAAATGGAAGGATATTTAATTGGGGAAGAGGAAACTATGATGCGATTAGACATGAGTTAGGAAGCATGGATTGGGAGCAATTGTTCCATGGTAAAGGCACTATAGACATGTGGAGACTGTTTAAGGAACAGTTGTTGCAAGTGATGAATAAATATGTCCCTCTGAGAACAGACAAGAAGTGGTAAGATAAAGGAACCTTGGATGACGAGAGCAGTGGAGCTTCTCGTCAAAAGGAAAAAGGCAGCTTACATAAGGTGGAGGAAGCTAGGGTCAAACTCAGCTCAAGAGGATTGCAGGCAGGCGAGGAAGGAGCTCAAAAATGGTCTGAGGAGAGCCAGGAGGGTTCATGAGAAAGGCTTGGCAGAACGGATTAGGGTGAACACAAAGGCATTTTACACTTAGGTGAGGAATAAGAGAATGGTCAAAGAAAGAGTAGGGCCGATCAGGGATAGCATAGGGAATTTGTGTGTGGAGTCTGAGGAGGTAGGGGAAGCCCTAAATGAGTTTTTTGCTTCTGTCTTTACGAAAGAAACAAACTTTGTAGTGAATGAAACCTTTGAAGAGCAGGTGTGCATGCTGGAATGGATAGAGATAGAGGAAGCTGATGTGCTGAAAATTTTGTCAAACATTAAGATTGACAAGTCACCTGGCCCAGACCAGATTTGTCCTCGGCTGCTTTAGGAAACGAGAAATGCAATTGCTTCGCTGCTTGCGAAGATCTTTGCATCCTCGCTCTCCACCAGAGTCGTACCTGAGGACTGGAGAGAGGCAAATGTAATTCCTCTCTTCAAGAAAGGAAATAGGGAAATCCCCGGCAATTACAAACCAGTAAGTCTCACGTCTGTCGTCTGCAAGGTGTTAGAAAGGATTCTGAGGGATAGGATTTATGACCATCTGGAAGAGCATGGCTTGATTAAATGCAGTCAACACGGCTTTGTGAGGGGCAGGTCATACCTCACAAACCTTATCGAGTTCTTTGAGTATGTGACTAGAAAAGTTAATGAGGGTTGAGCTGTGGATATGGTGTATATGGACTTCAGCAAGGCATTTGATAAGGTTCCCCATGGTAGGCTCATTCAAAAGGTCAGGAGGAATGGGATACTGGGGAACTTAGCTGTCTGGATACAGAATTGGCTGGCCAACAGAAGACAGCAAGTGGTAGTAGAAGGAAAATATTCTGCCTGGAAGTCTGTGGTGAGTGGTGTTCCACAGGGCTCTGTCCTTGGGCCTCTACTGTTTGTAATTTTTATTAATGACTTGGATGAGGGGATTGAAGGATGGGTCAGTAAGTTTGCAGATGACACAAAGGTTGGAGGTGTTGTTAACAGTATAGAGGGCTGTTGTAGGCTGCAGTGGGACATTGACAGGATGCAGAGATGGGTTGAGAGGTGGCAGATGGAGTTCAACCTGGATAAATGCGAGGTGATGCATTTTGGAAGGTTGAATTTGAAAGCTGAGTACAGGATTAAGGATAGAATTCTTGGCAGTGTGGAGGAACAGAAGGATCATGGTGTGCAGGTACATAGATCCCTTAAAATGGCCACCCAAGTGGACAGGGTTGTTAAGAAAGCATATGGTGTTTTGGCTTTCATTGACAGGGGGATTGAGTTTAAGAGTCGTGAGATCTTGTTGCAGCTCTATAAAACTTTGGTTAGACCGCACTTGGAATACTGCGTCCAGTTCTGGTTGCCCTATTATAGGAAAGATGTGGATGCTTTGGAGAGGGTTGAGAGGAGGTTTACCAGGATCCTGCCTGGACTGGAGGGCTTATCTTATGAGGAGAGGTTGATTGAGCTCAGACTTTTTTCATTGGAGAAAAGGAGGAGGAGAGGGGACCTAATTGAGGTATACAAAATAATGAGAGGCATAGATAGAGTCGATAGCCAGAGACTATTTCCCAGGGCAGAAATGACTAACACGAGGGGTCATAGTTTTAAGCTGGTTGGAGGAAAGTATAGAGGGGATGTCAGAGGCGGGTTCTTTACACAGAGAGTTGTGAGAGCATGGAATGTGTTGCCAGCAGCAGTTGTGGAAGCAAGGTCATTGGGGACATTTAAGAGACTACTGGACATGCATATGGTCACAGAAATTTGAGGGTGCATACATGAGGATCAGTGGTCGGCACAGCATCGTGGGCTGAAGGGCCTGTTCTGTGCTGTACTGTTCTATGTTCTATGTTATAAAATCAAAAATAAAAACTGGTTCGTACCAGTTTTCAAGTATCAAAATACAAAGTGAATATTTACATCTGTATTCAATGGATTCTTTATTGTATGTGTGGAAAGCATTGGTTGAACATTATCTCCCTACATAGTCTCTGAAGTATTTCGTTCTTCCACTGGATGAATTTTAATTTGCCTGTGTCTGTTGGGGTGAAACACATGTACCCCAGGTGCGGGGCGGTACGGTGTCTCAGTGGTTAGCACTGCTGCCTCACAGCACCAGGGTCCCAGGTTCAATTCCAGCCTTGGGGACTGTCTGTGTGGAGTTTGCACATTCTCCCTGTGTCTGTGTGGGTTTCCTCTGGGTACTGTGGTTTTCCCCCACATTCCAAAGATGTGCAGGCTAGGTGAATTGGCCATGCTAAATTGTTCATAGTTGTTAGGAGCATTAGTCGGTGGGGGGGTGGGTTACTCTTCAGAGCGTCAGTGTAGACTTGTTGGGCCGAAGGGCCTGTTTCCACACTGTAGGAGATCTAATCTAAAGCTGAAAGGTTGGTTTGATTATTTAATGATCTTGCTCACCTGTGGAACAACTTTTTAGTAATTGGTTTATTTAAACTCCACAATCTCTTTGTTCCTCCTCAGCACTAAGAGTTGTACCTTCTAAGTAAAATGTGACCTCTGTGTACTTCCCACTAAAACATGTTGCCAAATACCTGCCTGCTTCACAAGTTTATTAAAGCCCTCCTTTAATTTGTTGTAGTTCCACTTAGTATTGACTATTTCCCTCAATTTAGTATTGTCTACACATTTAGATATTCAGTTTTGGATTCCAAAGCCTAAATCACTAAAGTAAATTATGATCCCAGCACTAATCCTTGCAAGAAAACAACTTCCAATCTCTGCCACTCTGAATAACTGCCCTTTACTCCCATTCTTTTGTTTTCTATCTTGAAGCTAGCTAGCAATCCATTCTGCCACATGTCTCATAACTCCACATTCTTTTACCTTATTTTTTAATTTAAGCTATGGGATCCTTACCAAAGGCTCTTTTGAAAATCTAAGTACATCTACTGGATTCCAATTGTCAACCTTCTCTATTACCTCTTCAAAAATTCAATAATTTGGTGAGCAAAATTTTCCCCATTGTAATTCAAGCTATTAATTATTACATTTTCTTATTTTTCTAGGTATCTTTTGCTCTTCGATTTCTACCTTATTATTTTTCTTTTTTTACTCATTCACAGAATATGAAAATCTCTGTCCAGGCCATTGTTCATCTGCAGTCTTCACTTTCTCCCTGTTATAAAGTGTTGGCATGTATCTCTTAAAACTCATAAGATGAACAGAAAGAAGTAGAAATGTGGACTAAAGGGACAACTTGTCAACATTCTTACTCAATTTTACCTGAAATGGGGAGTTAGATCATTAGCTCTACACAACAATGACTTATGTTTATATGACAAGTTTTAGAGAGAAATTATCACACTTAAAGAGATAGTTTGGTGTCAGCGTTTACACACCAAGCATATTTGATCTAATTGTAGATGATGAATAAAAAGTGCATTTAATATATCCTGTCTATTGATAAAGGGACCTACATTCTGACAGGCAGCTTAGAAAGGTCAACAGTAATGTTCCTACAAAAGCAGTTGTTCCTCCAGTAAACCATTTCTTTCCCCATTATTATTCTTTTTAAGGTTTGGAGATGCCGGTGTTGGACTGGGGTGTACAAAGTTAAAAATCACACAACACCGGGTTATAGTCCAACAGGTTTAATTCGAAGCACACTAGCTTTCAGAGCGACGCTCCTTCATCAGGTGGAATGAGCAGCGCTCCGAAAGCTAGTGCTTCCAATTAAACCTGTTGGACTATAACCTGGTGTTGTGTGATTTTTATTCTTTTTAATGTAGTAAAATGTCCCAAGGCAATTCTCAGCAGCAAATATCAAACAAATGTTTACACAAAGTAAAATAAAGAGATATTAGGACACGTCACCAAAAATCTAATCAAACAGATAGGGAAGAGGGGTAGAAATGTAGAAGCGTTCAAGGAGAGAATTCATGAGCTTAGGCCCTTGGTAGCTGAAGACATAACCATCAATGATGCAACAAAGAAAACTGGGGATATGCAATGGTCCAGAATTAAATAAGCACAGATATTCCAAAACATTGTAGATCCGGAGGTCGTTAAAATCAAATTGTTGCTGGATTGATCGGCAACAAGCAGCATGATAGGTGAATGGAATTTTGTGCAAGTTAGAATATAGGCAGTTTTGGATGAACTTATGGTTATGGAAATGTACAGTGGAAGACCAATCAGAAGAGCATAGAAATAGACAAGTGAAGAATTAATAAAAGTATTAATGAAGGTTTCATTTGAACTGAGGCAGTGGCAGAAACATAAGATTTTATGGAAGTCGAAAAGTAGGTAATCTTGGTAGGAGAAACAATATAGCATCAAAAGTTCTGTTCAGCATCAAATAGGATTCGGAGGTAGCAAACAGTCCAGTTTAATCATTGACAGCCAATGACAGGAATGGATCAATGGCTAGGGAATTAGGTTTGTGATGGGGATCTAAGATAATGGCTTCAGATTTTTCAGTTTTTAACTGCAGAAAAAGACATCATTTTCAGTATTGGATGTTAGACGTGTGATATACGAAATCAGAAGAGGTGAAGAAATAAAGGGTAAAGCAGTGAAGAAGTAAATGGTATGGGTAAAGCTAAATGTTATTACTGGATACATGAAACACAACATATTTGGATGACATCACTGAGCAGCAGCATTCAGATGATAAATGCAGGACTTCAAAGATGACTATTGTCCTGGTTGTGTACCATGAAACAACACTTCAGTATATTGAGCAGCTGTAGCCTTCTGATATACCTTTTATGTTTTTAGGTAAAAACGAGGACTGCAGATGCTGGAAACCCGAATCTGGATTAGAATGGTGCTGGAAAAGCACAGAAGGTCAGGCAGCATCCAAGGAGCAGGAAAATCGATGTTTCGGGCAAAAGCCCTTCATCAGGAATAGAGGGTTTTACCCTTCTGGTAAAATTTTTTGATTAGTTTGTCTGAGCCAGTGAAAGTGAATAAAGAGTTTCCTCATTGCATCGGCATCATTTAAATAGCTTACTAGAATTTACCTTCCAAAAATACATATTTTTTTCTGGTGAACTTATTGCAAAAGCTGTCTGAAATGGAGTACATCTATGACGATTGATTTTTTAAACTCAACCAGAGATCACCTGAAGGGGCTTGTGTTTTTCATGACTCAGGAAAAATGGGACAATTAAAACAAAATCAATTCTCGACAGCAGACTTTGTAATCCTGTACCTCAGTAAGGTTGGGTCTGCAGTACTCCAGGGCATCACTGATGATTAATCAGGCAACCTTGCTCATTAATTAACTTATTACTGGGGTAAACATATTACTGTGATCAGGAATTTTTCCCACTTGTCTTGAGCACAAGCAAATAGGTCTTGGAGAGATAAGCAAATGCTCTTCAAATTAAGCTGTTTAAATTGCAGTATCCCTGAAAACAAATGAAGGATGCTGATATTTTGCTACTGTAAGTGCAAATTCTCCTTAATGAAGAAAAAATATGCACCTCATTGTTATTTCTTTTGGGAGTGTGGCAGGAGCTTATTTTGAAGCCTCTTAGCATTGTGATGGCTTTCAGATATCTGATGACCAAAAGAAAAAAGATCAATTAAAATAGCTTTTGATTGTGGGTTACTCTGTATTCCAAATGAAGTGTTAAATATTTCTGTGCAAGAAATAAAATGAGAGTGTGGATGTTTACAGTTTAAGGATAATTTACTTACAATAAGACTTTGTATTTTGGGTCTGCTACCTCACTGTCTTGTATTTTGAGTTGATGCAGCTTTTTATGGCAAGTTATTCAATTATTAGGATACAGAGCAATTATAGATTACAGTGATGAGATTCAATATGTCCACCAGCTGTGCACTGAATTAATCATAAGACCAAAGTTGTAGGAGCAGAAATGGGCCATGCAGCTCGTCAAGTCTGCTCTGCCATTCAATGAGACTATTGCTGCTCTGATAATCCTCAACTCTCCTTTCCTGCCTTTTCCCATAAACCTTGATTCCCTATAAAATAACTCCACGGATGCAAGCAGCCTGTCACCAAATCACCCTTTATTTACAAGAGAAAAGTCCTTGACACTGGTCCAGCTCCCTCAGAGCCAGCTCTCAGAATGAGGATATCTGACACTCCTCCTTTTATCTGTCAGCCCGGACTCCCTGATTATACTAGATTAACAGCCCCAATCAGGGAACTCATATTTTATGAGATCCATCTGACTGACCTCATTACAATCATTACATTCCTCCTCCTCTGAGCCTGAGGACAAAGGCACGTCCTTTCTCTTATAGCACCTCCTGGGGTGTTTTAGTACTGGGTCAGGTTCCTCTGATTCTGCTTCAGATATGGTGGTGTGTAATGCACAGGAGCCCGCCTCTTGCACCCGAGTGAGAATTTGTTCTCTTCTTCCAGAGACAAAGACGTTGATGCAGCGAGATCCGTTGTGTCCATTCAGATTCAGAAGTCTCTTCAATGCTTGATGGAGAGGGAGAATCCACAAGTTTTGATAGTCTTTCCAAGTGTCCTGAGGAGCAGGGCACATTTTGCTCCCACACCATTTGCATGTTTGCAGTTTTAATATGGTCCACATGCTTGTTCAGAACTGCCGTTCCTACCTGAACTTTATATGTCACTAGTCCTGACCTTGCATCAACCAAGCCTCTTATCCAGGGCCAGTTCTGTGGTTCTTACACCAAACTTTGTCGTCTGTAGTAAACTGTCTCTCTTGGTGGCGTCTGACAGAGTCTGGCATGCAGCACTAGCATTCCTGATGCTGGTTCACCCTTTCCCCAGGTCTGGAATAATCAGATTTAATCTGGTCTGGGTTAACAACTCTGTGGAGCTATCCCTGTAATTGCATGAGGGGTGGTCCTATAATCAAACAGGAACCAGGACAGTTTGGTATCTAGTGAAGCAATGGGCTTTTTCTCTGAGCCTACCCTTAAAGTGTGGACTGCTCTTTCTGCCAGGCCATTGGATGATAGATTATATGGAGCTGTCCTTATATGTCTAATCCCATTTGACTTTAGGAAATACTCAAATTCCCTGCTAATAAACGATGGCCTGTTATCTGTGACCAACACTTCCATGAATCTGTGTATTGCAAAAGATGTGCGCAGCTTTACTATCATTCCCATGTTTGATGAGTCAACTCTTAGCATGTCTAACTACTTTCAGTGGGCATTTACAATGACTAAGAACATTGACCTAATGAAAGGATCAGCATAGTCGATATGTAACCAAGTCCAGAGATTACCCAGCCATTCCCACGAATAAGGGGTAACTCCTAGGGGTAATTTTTGTCCTTATTGGCACACTGGGCACTGCCCTACCAATGTGGCTATGTCTGCATCCAAGTCTGGCTACTAGACATAACATCTCATTAACATCTTCATTTGGATACCCTTGGATGACCCTGATGGAGTTCAGCCAGTATCTGGCAGCGACCTTTGCTTGGACAATCACTCTTGCTCCCCATAATAATGTGCCATCCTCTATTGTGATCTGGTCTCAGTGAGCCTAAGAAGATTTCATTTCTGGTTGTGATGGTCCTTTGATTTTCCCCATCACCAACAGCTGTTTCAGTTTTGCCAGGACTGAATCTTTCTGTATCCAAAATCTGATATTGTCAGCTGTGACTGTGTCCAGAAAATTTAAAACCATTGCAGACTCATCCAATGGTGGCTACATCAGCGGAGTATCTGCCAGAGGAACATGCCTCGATGCATCCACATTCGTTACTTAGCCTCCAGCACGGTGTTCTAACTTGTAATTATAAGCAATTAATATTAGAGCCCACCACTGAATTCTACTTGAAGTTATAAGTGGCACTGCCTTGTCCTATTTAAGTAGACCTAGCAGGGTCTGTTATTATGACAAACTTATGTCCGTAAAGGTGGGACTTCCTGACTCCAAGTATGACTGTCAAACCTTCCTTCTCTGTTTGGGCATATTTATGCTCTGCATTAGCCAAAGTCCTGGATGCTTACACTATTGAGCATTCCTCTTCTAGGGTTTAATACTACCCCGATTCCGTATGAGGAGGCATCACATGTCAATACCAGATCTCACTTGAGGTCACAGTATGCCAACACCGTAGAGGATGATAGGTGCTTCTTCACTTCCCTGATAGATATGACTTGGCTATGCAACCAGGTTATGTATGAACTTTTCACAATAATTCACCAGCCCAAGGAAAGACCTAATTCCAATATAGATGTGGGAGCCGAGCACCTTTAATTGTCCTCACTTTATCTTCTAAAGGGTGTAACCTGGTCTTGTCAATCCTGTAGCTCAAGGTCACTTGGGGTGACTGGAACACATGTTTTCCTTCTAATCCTTTATTTACATGTGGAAATCCTTCACACTGGCCCAGCTCCAGTTCTTAGATTGTGAGAATTTCTGACACTGCACTTCTCTATCTGTCAGCTAAGGCTCCCTGATTGAACGAGATTAACAACCCAAATTTTAGGGAACTCCAATTCTGTGAGGTCCACTTGGCTGACCTCAGTACAATCATGACTCCTTTAGATTGAAATCTCTCTATCTCAGCCTTTAATACGCTTACATAGCCTCTGCAGTCCCCATTGGCAAAGTATTTTGTACATTCTCTACCCTCTAAAAGAGGAAATTTCTCCTTATCTCTGTCTAACATTGATGACTCTTTATTCTGAGATTATGCTAATTGGTCCTAGGCTCTCCCACAAAGGGAAACTTTTCTGCATCTACACTTAAGAATTCTCTATGTTTCAATAAGGTCACCTCATCATTCTCCAAACTCCAATGAGTACAAGTGCAACCTATCCAATCTCTCCTCATAAGACATTTCCTCAATAAGGGGATCAATTAGCTAAGTTGGTTGGACAGTTGTTTTACAATGAAGAATGACACCAAAAGTGTGGATTCAATTCCTATATTGACTGAGGTTACCAGGAAGGTCCTGCCTTCTCAACATTGCTCTTTGCCTGAGACATGATGACCCTCAGGTTAAACTTACCACTAGTCATCTCTTTCTAGTCAGAGAGCAGACCTAGCATTCTCTGTGATGACAATGGCTTTACAATTTTTGTTATTACCTGGGATCAGCCTAGTGGACTTTCTCTGGATTGCCTCTAATGCAGTACATCTTTCCTTAGGCAGGGGCCCAGAGCTATTAATGGTATTCCAGCTTTGGTCTGACTA
This sequence comes from Chiloscyllium plagiosum, assembly GCF_037043375.1. NCBI lineage: Eukaryota > Metazoa > Chordata > Chondrichthyes > Orectolobiformes > Hemiscylliidae > Chiloscyllium > Chiloscyllium plagiosum. The sequence goes on along the minus strand of NW_028270163.1, from coordinate 48,609,264 downwards.
GTATAGCTTTTGACAGGTTTCCCTACTTTTATACTCGACTCCCTTTGAAATGTATGTCAACATTCCACTTGCTTCCCCTATTACTTGCTGAATTTGTAGGCAGGCTTTTTAATGTTTATGGTTGAGAGACCCCCTTATCCTTCTCTGCTTTAGCTTTCTGCAGTCTTTCTCCATTTAAATAATATTCAGCTCCTTTGTTTTTCCTGCTAAGGTGCATAATCTCAAATGTTTCCACATTAGATGTTTTCTGCCAAGCATTTGGACACCCATTTAACCAATCTAAACCCTCAGCAGACTCTTTGAGTCATTGCATCACTTGCATTCTCATCTATAATTGCATATCCGTAGACTTGGCTACAGTACGTTCACTTTCCTTATCCGGGTCATGAACATATATTGTAAATAATTGGGCCTAGCACTGATCCCTGTGGCATTCCACTCGTTAAACAGGTTGCCACCCTGAAAATGCCCCCATTACCCTTGTCTTCTATTAGTTAGCCAATCTGCTGTCCATGCCAACTTAACCTTCTTACCTCACAGGTGGCATGTTGGTCAGTGGTTAGCACTGCTGCCTCACAATGCCAGGGACCTGGGTTTGTTTCCACCTTAAGGTGACTGTCTGTGTGGAGTTTGCACATTCTCCCCAAGTCTGTGTGGGTTCCCTCTGGATGCTTCGGTTTCCTCCCACAGTCCAAAGATGTGCAGGTTAGGTGGATTGCCCATGCTAAATTGCCCATCATGTCTTGGGATGTGCAGGCTAAGTGGATTATAGGGATAAGGTGGAATGCTCTTTGGAGGGTCGATGTGGACTTGATGGATAAAATGGCCTGCTTCCACACTGTAGGGATTCTATGATTATTAAGTAGCCTAACATGTCCCTTATTAAAGGTGTACTGAAAATCCAAACATACTAAATCCACTGCTTCCCCTTTATTGATCCTGTTTGCTATTTCCTCAAATAGTGATTTCCTCTTATTGAAGTCAACCTGACTCTGCTTGTTCATATTATCTGTTTACAGTCAGAGAGTCAGAGAATTGTACAGCATGGAAACTGACCCTTTCGGTCCAATTCATCCATCCTAAATTAATCAAGTTCCATTTGCTAGCATTTGACCCCTATTCCTCTAAACCCTTCCGAATCATGTACCCTTCCAATGCCTTTTAAATATTGTAACTCTACCAGTTTCTACTGCTTCCTCTGGCAGCTCATTCCAAACATGGACCACCCTCTGTGTGAAAATGTTGCCCCTTAGTTCTCTTTTAAATCTTTCCCCTCTCAGTTTAAACCTCTGCCCTCTAGTTTTGGATTCACTTACACCAGGAAAAAGATCATGACTATTCACCCCATTCATGCCCCTCATGATTTTATAAACCTCTATAAGGTCACCCCTCAGCCTCTGACCATCCAGGGAAAATAGACTCAGCCAATTCGGCCTTTCCCAACGCTCAAACCCTCCAACCCCGGCAGTATCCCTGTAAATCTTTTTTACACCCTTTCAAGTTAAGCAACACCTGTTCTTCAGCAAGGAAACCAGAATTGAATGCAGTATTCCAAAAGTGGCCAAACCATTGTCCTGTGCAACTGCAACATGACATCCCAGTCCTATCCTCAATGCACTGACTATTAATGGCAAGTGTGCCAAATGCCTTCTTCACTACCCTGTCTCCCTGTGACTCCATCTTCAAGCAATAATGAACCTGCACTCCAACACTCCCTAGGTCTCTACCATTAATTGTCTAAGTCCTGCCCTGATTTGCAACACCTCACATTTATCTAAATTAAACTCTATCTGCCGCTTCTTGGCCTACCGGCCCTCTGATCAAGGTCCCATTGTACTCTCTCTTATATCTTTTTTTGACTCTGACGTTTTTTCCAATAACAGACATTAAGCTAACTGGCTTATCACAATCTGTTTTTGTCTCCTTCACTGCTTAAAGGAAAATGTTACATTGGTAGTTTTCCAATCCTCTGTAGCTACTTGTTTTAATCTCCGAGGATGCAACTCATCAGATGCAAGAGACTTGTCAGTCTTTAGTCCCATTAGTTTTCCTCGCAGCTTTTTTCTTCAGTGATAGTTATTGTATACATTGCCATAGTGTCATAAAGCATGAAAACGCACCTTTTGGTCCAACTTTTCCATGTCAACCATGTTCCCAAACTATTCATCCTTCTTTTTCTTGACCAGAGATTCAATTTTTCTAGTCATCCAGCATTTCTTACACCTACCAGCCTTATCCTTTGCACTAACAGGAATGTACTGTCTCCAAATTCTCATTATCTCATTTTTGAAGGCCTCCCACTTTGCAACCGTCCTTTTACTTGTCAACGACCTCCCCCAATTAACTTTTGACATTTCCTGCTTAATACTGTCAAAATTAGCTTTACTCCAATTTAGAACTTTAACTTTTAGATCAGATCCATCCTTCTTCATAACGATTCAAAACTAGTAGAATTATGATCACTTGCCCCAAGTACTTTCCCACTGACACCTCAGTCATTTGCTCTACCTTATTTCCCAAGAAAAGGGTCATGTTTTGCTCCTTCTCTTGTAGGTACAAGCACATGTTGAATAAGAATTTTTTTTTTGGACACATTAATAAATTCCTCTCCATCCAAGCCTTAATACTATGACAGTCCCAGTCTATTCTTGGAAAGTTAAAATCCCTTAGCATTACGACCTTATTATCCTTACAGATGGCGGAGATCACCTCACATATGTGCTTCTCAGTTTTCTGCTGACTGTTTGAGGGGCCTATAGTACAATCCCAATAATCCCTTTCTTATTTCTCAGTTCCACCCAAATAACATCACTGGATGTTCTCCCAGGAATATTCTCTCTAAGTATACAAAGTTAAAAATCACACAACTTTGTACACCCTAGTCCAACACCGGCATCTCCAAATCATGACTACTCTCTAAGTATAACTGTAGTGTTATCCTTAACCAAAAACACCACTCCCCCTCCTCTCTTACCCTCACTTTCTATCCTTCCTATTACATCTGTACTCTAGAACATTAAGCTGCCAGTCCTGCCCCTTTCTGAGCCACCTTTCTGTAATAGCTATGATACCCCAGTCCATGTTCCCAACCATGCCCTAAGTTCATCTGCCTTATTTGTCAGGCCTCTTGCATTGAAATAAATGCAGTTTGGTCTGGGAAACTCTAATAAATACACTCTATGAATTTTTCCTTGTGGCTACTTCAGCCAATCAGACATGGAAAACTACATGAAGACTAAAGTCACCCATGACTAATGTACTGCCTTTTTCACATGCCCTTATTATCTTCTGATTTAATCTCAATCCCTCTGGATAGCTACTGTTGAGAGCCTTTACTCTACTCTTACCTGCGTCTTATTTTCCTTTTTATTTTTTATCTCCACCAATACAGATTCTACATCTTCCGATCCAAAATCATTCCTCCCTATCATATTTATTCCATCTGTACTAGCAATGCTACCCCTTTCCTTCCTGCCTGTCCTCTTGAAAAGTCACATACTTCTGAATACTTAGTTGGCAGCTTTGAATTCATTTAAACTTGTAACTGGCTCTGTTTGACTCCCAAATGCCTCCTGAGAATTCAGAAAAGAAGCAGAAATGCAAGGCTGGAATTGATTTCTGCTGTGAAAAATACCTGACATTGAATAGCAAATGTTTTTCCTAACAGAATTGTCCTCTACCACCTACAAACTAGAGTGTGACAGGACTGCAGAGGGCTTTTAAGCATACATGTTCTAGAGATTCAGATGTTTTATTTGCATATCTTTTGAAAGCAGATCAGAGCCATGTTTTGCATTTTATTTTCCATTCATTCCTCTTGTTTATTGTCCTTTATTAACTCCCTGTGGGAAATCACCTGCTGAATACCATCCCATGGTATCTGAGACTTACATTTGAGAAGATTAATGGACACATCTGGCTTCTATCCTTTTCATATAAGTATAGATTGAATGTTCAGTATCTTGTACAAGTCATTTGTGCCTTATTTTAAATGATGCTTTTCAAATTTATTGCAACAAACTGGAAGACTGTTTTGTAAGATACCACATTGTTTTAGCTTTATCTATGCCGTACATGGTGGTAATTCATTGTTAAAACATGATACAACATAAGAATCCATTGAACAAGAAAAGGTCTCTCAGCTCATCACAAAAAACAAATTATTTAGTCATTATCACATTGCTATTTATGGGAGTTTGCTATGCACAAATTAGCTACGTTTTCTGCATTACAAGCACCTAAAATTGACCTGTGAGCAAAGTTATAGGTCATGGTATAAAGGGGACAGTACAAAATTGGCTGTGTGAAAGGAAACTGAGAGTCAATGAATGTATTTTGGGCTGGAGGGAGGTTTATAATGACTGTCCTCAGGGTTCAGTATTGGGTCCCAAGCTTTGCTGAGTGAATGTGAATGATTAAATCTTGGTGTGCAAGGGGCAATTTCAAAGTTTTTTGCTCAAAACTTGACAGAACTGTAAACTGTGAGGAGGCCAGGGCAGAACTCCAAAAGGACATTGACAATATGGAAATTGGTTGGATAGGTTGTGCTGAACTTCAATGCAGAGAAGGTGTGAGGGGATGCCCTTTGGTAGGAAGAACATTGAAAAGCAATATGAAATAGTGAATACAGTTCTAAAGGGGTACAGGAGCAGAGGGGCCTGGGTGTGTATGTGTAGATCATTGAAGATGGCAGGACAGGTGGAGATAGCAGTTAATAAAGCACACTATGCCCCTATTAATAAAGCTGAGGACGCTGAGACAATGTTGAATTTGTATAAGACTCTTTTTAGACCTCCGCTGGAGTATAATGTATATTTGTAGATGCCATTTTTATAGGAAAGATGCAAATACACTGGAGAGAGTGAGAAGCAACTTACAAGAATGGTTCCAGGAATGAGAAACTTCAGTTTTGAGAATAGATTAGAGAGGTTAGGACTGTTCTCCTTGGAAAGAAGAAGGCCGAGAGGAGATTCAACAGAGATTTGCAAAATCATGAGTGGGCTGGATAAAGTAGATAGTGAGAAGCTGTTCCAGCTCATGAATGTAACAATAATAAGAAGGAATAAATTTAAAGCGATGCACAAAAGATGCAAGGCTGTTGTGAGAAAAAAAAACTTTTTCACTCAAGTTTTTTTTTCTCACAACAGCCTTGCTTCAGTTAGTTGCCTCAGCAAGTAGTCAGGTAATTCGTTAATTCATGCAGCACAGAAAAGGCCTGTTGACCCATCGAGTCAGCACTGTAGTGGAGGTATTCTACTGAGGTATTCAAGAGGGCATTGAATGATAATTTGGATAGACATTGTGTGGAAGGGTATGGGGACAAAACTGGAGATTACCACTAAGTAATACTGCTCATCTGAGGAGCTGGTGCAGGCACAATGACCCAAATGACCCTCCTTCTGTGCTGTAACAATTCTGTGATTCTGTCATTTTTTTTGGAAGTATTTTAACAAATAGAAGCAAAGAGCAAGAAGTAAATTAGGTGAAATATATTTATAAACATTTGTTTATCAAATATAACTAAAAACATTTCTGGCATTTTATGATCTGCTATTAGTTCATACTGACTGTGGAACGTTCCATTATCTATCAATGACTTTAAAATTTAATAGCAATTTTGATGCTGTGAACTGATATTCTTTGGAAACCATCGAAGATTTATCATTTGGAATGATTGATAGTTGGTCTTACTTTACAATGACAAATCAAATATCATCTTCAGATGAAATCAGGCAAATAGCCAGGAAATAATTGAACTAGACTATATAGACATAATTCAAGCCCCATTTTAAATTCCCGTGTTTGCAGTTCTAATGGAAACTGAAATTCTTTCTAATGTGATAACACTCTTCTCCCAGCTGAGATGTTGCAGTAGAGGGAGGGTGTAATTACAGTCCAAGAAGCTTTACACAGGCTGAGTACAGTATTGACACAGGCTGTCATTATTGTAAATGAAGTATTTTCAATCTAAGATGTACCTATATTATAAAGTCGGTTTACTTTTGAATATTTGGTTATGGAAAGAGGCTTTAAAGAAAATAGTATCATGATAAAAGTTAAAGAGAGGTGCAATAATTGATATGAGGCATATAAAGAAAACACTTTCCCACTCAATGATAACTTAAAACATAAGATGTTTTGCTAACTGGTTTCTGCTTTCAAAATTTAAGATTGACGATAATCCTTTGCAACATTTATAAGCACTCTAAAACACTTTACTCACTCTGCTTGGAATGACTTTTCCAGTATAAGGACTTTTCTAATGTGTCCAATTAAATAAATATACCTTGATATTGCATTGTAGTTTGCAGTTGGACTGAAGGAAGTTCATCACAGCCTTCACATTTTACACTGTTACTTAGATTCGAAGAGTATAGACATTGAAAGGATACTAAGCATTCAGATATAAAATAGGAGTCTTACTTAAATATTCAAGTCAAAACTTTAAATAAAACTTAACATTCAGACCTCACACCTATTGTCAAAATGGAACTTCCATTTCTTTTGGGGATAGGGCCAATCTCCAGTTTTAACTGGCTTCATGTGGCATGCTTGAACTTAGGAACTACAGAGACAATGTAAGAACTAACATTGTACAACTCACTGGAATAGTGCATTAGACTTACATTCTTTCATACTGCAAAAAAAGTGCTTTAAGCACTGTAATTATTTAAAAGGCATGTGTACTTTAAATGTAAACTGAGCATTACAAATTAATATATATATATTTTGCAAATACATGTTTTTAGTTTACATGCATATTTAGTTAGGGACACAATCCCATAATTTACTTCATCCTGCCTCCCTCTAGTTGTGGGTGACAGGTGCAGTCGTGAGCCTTTCCCTGTATCACCATGTGCCTGGGAAGCACTGTCAGGCTGTAAGTGGGTGGTAATGTGTGGTTGCAGCCTGCTCAGCACGCCTACACATTAAGTCACAACACTAGCACTATAGTAGCAATGTTACTTCTTTTACAGCTAATATTTTATTATATATTAACTCTACTTTTTGGCAGGTTGCTAGTCTTAAGATTCCCAGCATTAGTGATCCTATCATATACAGTGCCAGAAAAAAGGCACACCACAGCCTGCCTCTCGTACCCTACTACTAATGTCTGTTTATTTCTATCTTCATATGAACCTGGATTATATGTGAATTTCCAAACACAATTCTGCTTTATCTTGTAGATTCATCAAGTCTTACAAAATGAGAATACAATAGCAAGAAGATAATTAGACAGCAAACGCATAACTTAGTTCAAATTAGTCACATAATCATTCACTAACAACAAACGTCATATTGATTCAGTGATAGAATGCTTATTTCTAAAACAGAATATTAAGTTCAAACCCCACTCAAAGGTATAACCTTAGCTGACATTGAACAAGAAAGAAAATTGTCTTTGAAATAAGATACTGCAACTCTAGGTTAAATATTAAGGATACTAGCAATAATTGGCAAATGGATTTGGCCTTTATTGCCAGGGGATTAGAGTTTAAAAATAGGGAAATCGTGTTACAACTGTGCAGGATGTCAGTAAGGCTGGACTGAGAATATTGTGTAGAGTTCTAGTCCCCATATTTAAAGTGATGTATTAGCAGTGGAGGCAGTTCAAAAAAGAGATTCATTAGGCTGATTCCTGGAATGAACATGTTGACTTATCAAGAACAGATAAACAGGTTAATCCTTTATTCATTAGAGTTTGGAATAATGAGGAGTGATTTTATTGAAACATACATGATCCTAAAGGAGTTTGATCGGGTAAATATTGAGAAGATAGTGGGGGAATATTGAACAAGGGGATATGTGGGGAGGTTGTGATATAATGGTAATGTTACTGAACTAGTAACCCAGAATATCAGGCTAATGTTCTTAGAACATGGGTTCAAATCCTATAGTGAAATTTTAATTCAATAGAAGTCTGGAATTAAAAGTCTAATGATGACCATGAAACAATTATTGTTTTAAAAAATCCCTATGGTTCACAAATGTTCTTTAAGGAAGGAAGTCTGTTGTCGTTAACCTTTCTGGCCGCTTACCCAATATATATTTTCTGGGTGCTCATGGGAAAAAACTTTTTAATATTCTCACTTTTAGTGCAAGGAAAAATATTCTAATGTTTTGGGTTTCTGAAAAACCCTGGGGTCTGTCGGGTTGGCTTAGGCTTATCATGGAACATATTGCTCTGGACCTTTTTACGAATATGGTACACCAGAAAACTGAAAATTTGTGTAGGATATGGTGGCTCTTTTTGGACTAACTGGATGTAGATTTATCTGCCATCTTACCTAGGGCTTATGTGTCGCCATGACAGTTTGATCTAAAGTACATGATGTCCTTGAAGGAAGAGCTTCGAATAAATTAGTGTGTAATATTCAGTGCTCTCGGAGATCAGGAACTAATGTTTTGTTGTGCTGAGCTATTTTATTTATTTATTTATTATTACCTTTACTGATTTTCTTATTTTGCACGTGAGTATAGTTGTGTTTTGTTTGTGTTGTGTTTTTCATTGTTATATACACATAGAATAATTTTTTGTTGGTTAGTTGGTGTTGTAACTTTCTGTAATTTTATTTTTTTAAATCTTTCTTTCTTTAAAAATATCCGTTTAAAAAACCTGTCTGGCCTACATTTGACTCCTAACTACCATCTGAAATGACCTAGCATGCCTTTCAGATCAGGGGGCGGTTAGGGAGGGCAAGTAATACTAGGTCAGCCAGCAATGCCCACAATCACTAAATGGATTTGTTAAAAAGTAGTTACAGACCTGTGGAGGCTAGAAAATGTTCTGAAGGTTGAAAATACTTAGATTTTTGAAATGGAAGGAGTTGAGTCCCGGGGCAGATCAGCCACGTGAATCTATTCTTCAAATTATGCCATTATAAAGTACCTTACCAAATGTCTTTTGAAACACCAGATATGAAAAATCTACAGCATCCCCTTTATGAACATGTTACTCCGACAAAATTTATGTTTATTAACCCAGTTTTTCCAAGTGAGAATTAATTTTCGCTTCATTAAACTGATTGCCATATAGTTATCAGGTTTATCCCTTCCCCTTTTTCTAAATAGGGTGCAACAGTTGCAATCCTTTGACATCACTCCAAAATGAAAAATGGATTATGGTCACACCTTCTGCTATTAAACCCTTCTTCCCTCAGCAATCTAAGGATTCACACAACTGGACCAGGTAACTTGCTAACTTTGAGTAATGCCAACCTATTTAATACCTCTTTTCTCTGTATTTTTAAAACATATCCAATGTCTCAACTTTCTCTCCACTCTACTCTGACTTAAAATACTTCTTTTGCACTGTCCAGCACATGTCAATCTGCATTTTAGGAAGGGTGAAAGGGAAAAATCAGGGGATTACAGAACAGTTAGCCTAACATCTGTGATAGGGAAATTTTTGAGTCTATAATCAAGGATGAGATAACTGAACATCTCAAAACTATTCAGTTAATTGGGAGAATCAGCTTGGGTTCATGACTGACAAACGTCATTGAATGTTTTGAAGAGGTGACTAAGGTACTGGGCTGGAGAATGTCTACAGATGTTGTTTATATTGATATCCAAAGGAATTTAATAAAATCCCACATAAGGGACTATTTATTAAGGTAGAAGCCCATAGAACTGAGTGCAAATTACTGACAAGGCTGGGAAATTGATTGAGTGGCAGGCAACAGAAAGTGGGAATAATGGGGTAGACACCCAAATTAGCAGAACATCATAAGTGGTGTCCCAGAAGGATGTGTGTTAGGGCCTCAATTATTCACATTATTTATAAATAATTTATTAATAAACAGATATCCATACTTGCTGATGATAGAGTTAGGCTGCACTGTAGACAATGTAGATGATAGCACAAAATTTCAAAGGGATATTGATAGACTAAATGAAAACTGTGGCCAATGGAGCATTAGGAGGTGTGAGGTTATCCATTTTAAACTAAATAAAAATAGATCAGGATACTTTATACAGTCAAATACAGTGGAGAGAGACTTGGGGGTTCAAGTGCACGGATCTTTAAAATGTCACAAACAAGTGCAGAAAATAATCAAGAAAGTTAATGGAATGCTGGCCTTTATATTTAGAGGATTACAGTAAAAAGATGCAGACATTATGCTGCAGTTATACAAAATCCTGGTTAGACACCACTAGTAGTTCGGTGAGCAGATCTGGGCACCACACCTTAGGAAGAATAATGTTAGCCTTGGAGGGAGTACAACTTAGGTTTACAAGAATGATGCCTGAACTTCAGGTGTTAAGTTATGGGGAGAGATACACCCATTAGGCCTGTTTTCTCTAGGATTTAGAGATTAAGGGGTGATCTGATCAAAGTCTTCAAGATATTAACAGGAAAAGACAGGATAAACTATTTCCACTGGTTGGGGTTTCTAGAACTAGGGGGAAGAGGCTGAGAATTCGGAGCTGAAGAGATATTAGGAAGCACTTCTACCCACAAAGAATGGGCGAAGTTTGAAACTCTCTTCCACAAATGGCAATGGATGCAGATCAGTTGTTAAGTTTAAATATGAGATAGAAAAATTTTGTTAAGCAAAGATATTAAGGGAAATAGGCCAAAGGCCAAAGAAATATGGAGTTAAGCCACAGACCAGCCATGATCTCATTGAATGGTGGAACAGGTTTGAGGGGCTGAATGGCTTACTCCTGGTCCTATTTTCTGTTTTCCTTTATTTGGTGACGACAGAATGAAAATACTCATTCAAAATCTCAAACATGTATTCTGTCTCCACAAGAAGATTTTTGTTCCTAATCAACTCCACCCTTTAAGTGTTATTTTACTTGTTTAACAATAAAAAATGGGTTTCCCTTTTTTTACAGAATCCCTACAGCGTCAAAACAGGCCCTTCGGCCCCACACCGACTCTCTGAAGAGGAGTAACCCACCCAGACTCATTCCCTGACCCTATATTTACCCTTGACTATAGAAATTTGGTCTCTTTCAGTCTAGGATTTCACTTTGGATTGTCCCTCTCCATAACTAGTTTAAATCTAATAATATTGTGATCATTATTACCTAGCCAAACTTGTAGTGAAAAGCATTCAAATTCCCTTTTTTCATATCCCAGAATTAGATTTCCCACTGTTTCATTAAACATTGAACTTAAAGCATATTGATTGAAAACCATTTTCTTGTACACTTGTTAGGAATTAATAATAGTCCTTGCCTTTTAATATAATCTGGAGTAATTTAGATCCCTATTATTATTTCAGATTATATTGCTAGTTCCCATAGTAACCAGGCTTCATGAACTAAGCTGCTGCTGTTGGTCATTTGTCCTTGGATATGATGTACATGAACTACTCAGCATTGTGAAGTGGGCCTTGCATAGTCATAGTCATGTCTAACATTCTTACTGACATTTATAGTTTCATTGGTGTGAAATCGTGAGAATTGGGAGAACACCACAAATGTAGCATAAGGTAAGATTACAGAAATATACAGAAGCATAGCATGGTGCCTTTGAACTCATCCTAAAATTGTATCTGTATTTCTAAAGGAGATTGCTTTATTTCTGAAACCCCAAGAAACTGGCACATTAAAATCAGCTGAGACAAGCATTGATAGATAATTTTCAGGGGCAAGTATCATACATTGCAAAGACTGCAATTCTTTTATTTTTCTATATTTTTAATTGTGAACTGAAATGGGAAATGACTTTTAAAAAAACTAAAGATTGTAGAAGAAAATGTTGCATGTTTAAAAAGCAAATCACAAACTCACAAATCATGAAGAAAGCCAGTTTATTTTAGCTCACCAGCTACTGTGGCCTTTAACCAGTAACCAGATTTTGCAGTTGGAGGAGCATCACCATCACCTGTGCCTCCTGTGAAAATGTGAAAAGAACCAGGAGAAAACAGACTGAAGAACAAAATGTGCTGGCAAGCAAAAGTATCACCTCTGTGATACCTGTGGACTGAGGCCGTTGAACTGTTTCCCCAATTATTTTTCTCTCTACTCATAACACCAATGTTTTTTTGTCCGTCTGGAACTGTCTGTCTGTGTATATAACACAGTGGCTAGAAGGGGGTTAGAGTTTTAACTAGTAGACTTATATGTTAGCGGTTCCTAGTTGTTTGCCTATGGCTGGAATCTATTTGCTTGTAATAATAATAGTTCTTCTTAAGTACAGAAAGCTAGTTTGTATTTTCTGTTAGTCTGGGTCTGACAGGTAAACTGGGGACTTTGTGTACTCTAATTAAATTTTCTACTTTGTGATGATTCTGGGAGTACTGGTCTTTTTAAAATGGTCTCACCTCTTGATAACCACAAAAAATAGCATACTGAAACTTCAGTCTGGAGATCAAAACAGAATATATTCAATATCCTGAAATAGTACAATAATGTTGTTTAGGAGACAAAATACTAGCTCACAAGTCCAGGGAAATTCTCCAGCAATATTTTCAGGAGTTTTTAAAAAATCTTTTTAAAATTAATTTATAGCATGTGGGTGTCACCCAGAAGACAGTTTAGAGTCAACCACATTGCTGTGAGTCTGTCGGCCACACGAGGTAAGGATGACAGATTTCCTTCCCTGATGCATATTAATAAATCAGATTTTTGTTTTACAACAATTTACAGTAGTTACAAGGTCATTATTCTCTTTATTACAAACTTTTATTGAATTCAAATTTCATTTCCTGCCATGGTGGGATGTCCTCTGACATATAATATTAGACCAGGGTTCTGGATTACTAGTCCAATGATGCTACTTATTTATACTTGGATGTGTGTTTTAGATTTTTACAACTGTGTAGGATTTTTACCTCAAGTAGAGAAGAACAATCAGTTCAATACAATATAATACAGCACAGGAACAGGCCCTTCACCCCACCAAGCCTGCACCAATTCCTAATCCTTACTTAGACCCACTATTTATCGCTAACATGCCTGCTTCCACCACCTCCACTGGCACTGCGTTTCAGGCACCATCCACCCTCTGTGTGAAAAGGTTTTCCTGCTTTTTTTCCCCTAAACTTTCTCCCTCTCACTTTGAACCTATAGTTGACATTTCCATCCTGGGAAAAGGCCTCTGACTTTCTCCTCTCTCTCAGTCTCTCATAATTTTGTAGACCTCTGTCAGGTTGCCCCTCAGCCTCGGTCTTCCAATGAAAACAATCCAAGTTTATCCAACCTCTCCATCTCATAATTAAAACCCTCCAGATCAGGTAACATCCTGGTAAACCTCTCTGCACCCTCTTCAAAGCATCCATGTCCTTTTGGTAGCGTGGTGACCAGAACTGCACGCAATATTCCAAATGTGACTGAATTAAAGTTTTATACAGCTATAACATAGCTTGCAAACTTTTACATTTGATATCTTGGCTGATGAAGGCAAGTGTGCTGTAAACCTTCTTGACTGCCTTATACACCTATTTTGCAACTTTCAGGGATCTGTGTGCCCAGATCCCTCTGTATGTCAATACTCCTAAGGGTTCTGCCATTTATTGTATAATTCACACTTGAGTTTGATCTTCCAAAATTCATCACCTTGCACTTGTTCAGATTAAACTACATCTGCCATTTCTGCCCAAACCTGCAATCTATATCCTCCTGTATCCTTTGATAATCGTCCTCACTATCTGCAATTCCGCCAATTTTGGTGTCATGTGCAAACCTACTAATCAGATCACCTACATTTTCCTCCAGATATATATATATATATATATATATATCTCACCTAACAAATATACCCAGCACTGACCCCTGTGGAATATCACTACTTTCTGATCATTTTGAAAAGCATGCTTCTACCGTTACTCTCTGTCTTCTATGACCAAGCCAGTTTTATATTCATCTGGACGGCATACTTTGCACCCCAACTCTAAATCATCAATGTAAATTGCATCTTCTCCAACAGCTTCCTGACCACTGACATTGGACTCACTGGCCTGTAATTACCTGGATTGTCTGTTTCCCTTCTTAAACAAAGGAACAATTTTGGCTTCTCCAGTCCTTTGGAACCTCACCTAAGGCCAAAGAGGATGCAAAGACTTCTGTTAAGGCCCCAGACAGTTCCCCCCTTGTCTCCCACAGTATCCTGGGATAGATTCCATCTGGCCCAGGGGATGAGTCTACCTTAAAGCATTTCAAGACACCCAACACTTCCTCTTTCATTTTGTTGACCTGCCGAGAGTATTCATACATCTTGCCCTAACCTCAACATCCTCATATCACTCTCTTTGGTGAATACTGATATAAAGTACTCATTAAGGATCTCATCTATTTCCTCTGGCTCCATACATAACTTCCCTCCTTTATCCTTAAATAAGCCTACTCGTTCTCTAGCTACCCTCTTGCTCCTAATGCATATATAGAATGCCTCAGAATTCTTCTTAACTCTGCTGGCCAAGAATATTTCATGACTCCTGTTAACTCTCCTATCTTCTGGTTTGAGTACCTTCCTACTTTCGCTATACCCTTCAAGGACTTTGTTCTTAGTTGCTTAAAATTTAGATATGCTTCCTTTTTTGACCAAGCTTATAATTTCCTCAGTTAACCAAGGTTCCTGAATCCTGCAATTCCTGTTCTTCATTTTCACAGGTACATGTCTGTCTTGCACTCTAATCAACTGCTCTCTAACTGGACTACCACATGTCAGATGTGGGTTTACCCTCAAATAGCTGCTCCTAATCCAGATTCCCCAATTCTTGCCTGATTCAGTTCTAGTTGGCCTTCCCCCAGTTAAATACTTTCATCTAAGGTTCACGCTTGCCCTGATCTATAGGTATCCAAAAACTTACAGAATTACAGTCACTATTCCCAAAATGCTCCTCCCCTGAAACTTTGATCACTGGCCAGGCTCATTTCCCAAAATCAAGTCCAGTATGGCCCCCTCCCTCATTGGATTATCCAAATACTGTTTCAAAAACTTTCCTGGACATACCTAACAAATTGCTCCCCATCCAAACCCCCAGCACTAAGGGGGTCCAAGTCAATATGAAGGAAGTTAAAATCACCCACAACAACAGTTATTTTCACATCCTTCCAGAATCTGACGACATATCTCTTTTTTTTCTACCTCCCGCTAGCAAATTGGATGTTTATAATACAATCATGCATATATGCATTGCGATTGCATCTTTCCTTCCTATTCCTGAGCTCTACCCATTATTATCCCTCGCTGCAAAATCCTCAGCACAGCTATGATATGTTCCCTAACCGGTAATGCAACTCCTACACCTCTGGTGTATTCTCTTCCGTCTTGTCTAAAACATTGATATCTCGGAACATTAAACTACCAATCCTATCCCCCTATCTCTACAACATTTGAAGAATTTTATCCCCACAAACAAGTTGCGACTAGATTTGTTGAAAAATACCAAAATACGTTTAATCAGATTTTTGTTGGGCCATGATGGTATTAAAGCAGTGCTTCCGGTGAGGCCCAATTTTAATACCCCGGACTTCATATGACTTTGAGGCGAAAATATGGGGAGCTGTTCAGCAATAGGAGTGGGGGAGAGTGAATCTGAGCCTGCCTCATCTCCCCCTCCTTCACTCCACAATTTCTTGTCCATATGTCCACCCACCCATCTCTTTTCCTTTACCCCCATCGCTCTCTCTTTTACCAACTATCTACATTGTGTGCAGGAGCTAATAAAGAGCCTGGGTTTCTTTGCAGCTGTCAAAACAGTACAAGGGTCACATCAGCCAAATGCTGCCTCAGAGTCAGGGATACCGAGACGAGAGGGTCATGTGGAGTTCACAAACACCTCAGCTGCGAACTAACGGTATGACTAGACGAGCTAGAGGAACACAATGGCCTAACCTATACGTCGGTTCAGGAGAGTATGGATTGCAATTGAACTGATTATCAGGCATGATTTGGAGATGCCGGTGTTGGACTGGGGCGTATAAAGTTCACCTGATGAAGGAGCGTCGCTCCGAAAGCTAGTGTGCTTCCAATTAAACCTGTTGGACTATAACCTGGTGTTGTGTGATTTTTAACATTATCAGGCAGCGTGTGACGGGCGGCCGACCCGAATCCGGCTGTTTTGAGCCACCACCTGAGATAAATGCCTCAAGTCTTGCCTGGCAGCAAGTTACCCATCTTCTTAATCTGGAAATGTGTGTGTGGGGGGGGCGAGGGAAATATGGGGAAGCCTACTGCGGCAGTTACAGAGAAAATTAAAAATGTAGGAGGGTTCCTGAAACCGATGGCAGTTTCCTCCGGCTTGAAAAGAACTAATGGCCAAAAAAGAAGCTTGGGCTTTATACATCTCTAAAAAGAGAGATAACAAATTCACACTTTTAAATTACAATTGAACAGTTCTGGCAGCATCCATGGATAGAGAAGCACAGCCGACGTTTCGAATCCAATTTCTCCTCTTTGGAACTGGAATTCTGCAGTATTTCGTTCTTACTTTAAATTAAAAAGGTCAGCCATAGTCACCAAAAAGTGCTGACCGCATCAGTAATATTGGATTCGAGCGACTGCAGTCAGAGCCCAATTTGCACCGAGGAGGTGGTGACATTCAAATTATTGCAGAGACGTCAAGGTAAAACTCGGCAGTGATATTCAACAGCAGCACAAAAAAAATCTGAGTCAGACAGCAAACCGTTTAAATACATATGCATACATTAAATTAGGTACACAGGGGAAGGTTACACTTGTTCATTTTTTAAAAAAAGGTCAGATTTCACAGGTAGTACTTAGTTTGACGTCGGTACTTCAAAATGAGTAGTAACAGGAACTGCCAGCAGGAAAACTGCCAGCGTCACGGTGGCTCTAGAGGGTGCCACGGTCCAGATCTTCTGACATGTTTAAAGTGTGCGAGGTGTTTAAAGTGCTATCGCTGACTCAGGCAGCCGAGTGAAAAAAAATGTTACAACGTGGGAAGAGTATGAAACATTGCTACCCCCTTGCAACCACCCACTAGCTAATTTACATTATTTTACAAGAGGCTGAGTCATGAGTAACAATATGTTAAGCGCACATGTTTACGGAGGAGACATATGCCACTGCTCGAGTGTCATCCGATTTGAAAAAAAAACTCTGACCGGTTCATTAGTATGCGTAGATTAAAACGCAGTGATTCCCCTTTTTGATTCCATGATAGCTGATTTTAAAAATCCATTGTAAAACCATAACTGTCCCTGCCTCCGCACAAGGAGACATAGGTTAAAGGCTCATCTGTTGCAGAGATCTATCATACAGTAAAATATGAAACCCAAAGTGGTGAGATACGTGTTTTTACCCACACATGTTCGCTACCTTTGTGTAATAAGGAGCTGTGTAAATGAACGTATTTAACATATATGAATGTGTACTGATAATGAAGTATCATTTGTGCTTGCGTCCCTGACAGCTCACCTTGATAAGTGATCCATACTCTCCTGCCTCACTCTGCACCCACTTCAAGCATGTTCTGTACCTGCTCTGTAATTTAGAGGAATACTGCGCTGGTACCAGGAACAACTGCATTTCTATTGTTTGCCATGGACTACATTCCTTCAAAGTGTCATTTCCTCCCAGCGTTCTCCAGTTAAGTGCTATAGTGACTGCAGTATGGCCCAATGCCTCCTGCCTCTTCGTACACTTCTTGAATCAACCAAGGATGGCATCAGGCAATAATTGGAAAGGACCTTACTGCAGGAGAACAGGATGTGGAAGCAGTTTAGCTGGAGATGAAGAAACGGAGGGGAAATAATTCATGTCTGGGAGTGGACTACAGCTCCCTTGCAGTATGACGTATACAAGGAGAAATACTGGGTGCTTGTGATCAAAGGTCAGCAATAATCATGTGATCCACGTATAAACTGGAAAAATCAGATTGGCAATAATAGCATGGATAAGATGTTCATGGAACGTTGGACAGGTTGTGTTGCTGTTCCCCGACCCAACCAGAGAACCGGTGATATCAGACTTGATATTGTGTAATGTAACAGAATTTATTAATGACCTCATGGTAAATGCACCTCAAGGTAGCAGCAACTAGGTGTTTGAATGTTAATCCAGTTTCTTTTAAAGTCAAATAAAAGGGAAATTATGTGGACATGAAGGATAGCTGAAGTTAACAAGGTAAGAAATAGATCAATAGAGAAGCAACGCAAGTCATTTAAGGGATCTTTCAAATTACTCAATCAGTATATTTCTATCATAAAGAAAAATTGCAAGGACCACCCATGCTTATCTCAAGAAGGTAAAGTAAGCAACAAACTCAAAGAAAAAACATATGATTGTGCAAAGGTGAGTGGTATGTTAGATACTGGTCAGAATGTAAATAACAGCAGAGAATGAGTAAAAGGTTAATGAAAATGATGAAATTAAGAGTACAAGAGGAAAATAGCTAGGAATGTAAAAACAGGTATCTTAAAAAGGGAAGAAGTTTAAAAATGAGTATCTGTTTTCTATGGCAAGAAAATGGTAAGTTAATAGTAAATAGTAAAAAAAAGACATGAAAAGCTGTAAATCAAGTGAAAGAAAGAGTAACTTGATAAAATTACCAGCATCAGGGAAGCAGTACAGTGAACTGACAGAACTGTGGGCCAACAAGTCCCCACTCTGGATAAATTTTAGCCTAGTCTAAAAATAAGGGGATATTGAGGTAGATGTTGATGTACATTTTCCAAAATTCATTAGATTCTGGAAATGTTCTATCAGACTTGAAAATAGCAAATGTAACTCTTCTGCTCAAGACAGAGGGAATAGAAGCAGAAAGCAGGAAACTATAGGCCAGTTAGCTTGATAACTGTCATGGAGAAGTTAGAATTGATCATTAGGTTATAGCTGGACACAAGCATCTGTATGGTTCTGTGAAAAGGAAATCATGTTTAACCAATTTATTGGAACATTTTGAAGGAGTAGCATACACCATGCACAAGGAGAAGCCTAAGTTACAAAAACACAAACATGCAGAGAAAGATAGAGGAGGGTGTGCTATTGATTTCCCCAGCAGAAGCAGATTGTTCTGTGCACTAAAATAACTGTGTAAACTTCAAAGAAGTCAGTAACCTTTCCTGCAGCAGTTGCAGAAAGCAATGACATTTGAATTGAGAACTCAGAGACATCTTCTATGTGAATCAATCACACTGTACTTCTTACAAACCAATGGAAACTTTCAGTGTAAGACAACTGAAGATCAACAGCCTGGCTAGTCAAGAATGGATCATCTCAAAATCAGAATTGGGAAACAAAAACCACCAAAATAATTTTCCAGCTTTTCTCTATTTCTGGTAATATTCTATTTTACCTATTCATGTATGTGTGTGTCTACATGTAAAGAGGGAGCTTATAAAGAGATTAGAGTTTTAGTTGGGAGTGATATGTATTATTGGTTAATATCTACTTACTTGTAGCTTTAGTTTAATTTCTTATAATACTAACTTGGCACGAAAGTCAAGTAAATTGTAGTACTGTGTGCATACCTTTGTAGGACACAATTGAACATTTGGTATGACTCTAGAAAGAGAGGCTCAACTTACATTGCTTCATCCTAGTGAGTAGTAACACAACAAAGTAGTGAAAGAACTAAAAAGCTCAATACTGTATATGAATCAAAAAGAAACAATAAAAAGTCCTAGAGGCGTACGTTGCAGAAGAAATTAGATTATAGGGTAGATATTGAATGATAATTTATTCAAAATACAAGAGCAGTGAGTTACATGAGAAATGCTTGCAAAGATAGGAAACGCAGAAGAATTTATAAACTCGGTAAGCAAGAGGACAGGATCATTTTTGGAAGGCTAAATGCAAATAAGGCTGCAAGGACAGTACAGCCCAGGAGAAATCCTATTTTGCACTAATGCCATTGCCTTAATGATTGCCAATACTAGAGGCAACAACCTATTCAAACAAGTTTTTGTGGCACAGTGGTAGTGTTCCCTCGCTCTGTGCCACAATTCTCGGGTTCAAGACACGAGGTTATGGTGGGCCTAGAAGTGTGTTATATAACATCAGGACAGACTGGAAAACAAAAGCAATGCCATTAGCTACTGGTAATGAGATAAAAAGTAGATTTACAAAGAGGCAAATAATTAATCAGGTAGCCTATACAAAATTCTTAATTATGGATCAGTTTTGGTGTTTGTTTTGCTGTTACAGCACTTCTGCCATTTTATATGAAACAAACATTATTCTTTTTTTCCCCACTTAGAACCCCATAGGTTGCTCATTCAAAAACTCTATGCTACTTTCTCCCCACCCCCACCCTCCTCTAGCTTATCTCTCCACGCTTCAGGCTCACTGCCTTTATTCCTGATGAAGGGCTTTTGCCCGAAACGTCGATTTTGCTGCTCGTCGGATGCTGCCTGAATTGCTGTGCTCTTCCAGCACCACTGATCCAGAAGGACATTCAAAAGTACTCTCTATTGGATGTTGTGATTTTAGAGGCTAAACTTTAGGGCTATTCAGTGCTATTTCTGCTTATAAATTCCATCATTTGCTAATCGGGTAATACAGACTAATGGAACATTGATCCTTATTTCAAGAGTTTGGAGTATAAAAAGAGAATTCTTACTACAACTGTACAAGGTGTTGGTGAGACCACATCTGGAATACTGAGACCAGTCTTGTCCCCTTATTCATTGAATCAGTTCAGAAAAGATTAATTAGTATGGAGGGATTGTCTAATTAGCAAAGGCTAAACAGGTTGGGAGTCTATTAGCTGATATTTAGAAGAATGAGAGGTGATCTCATTGAAACATATAGGATTCTTAAGGAGCTTGACAGGCTAAGTGCTAAGAGGACATTTCCTCTCCTTGAGTGTGTCTTGGACAAGACAGCGTAGTCTCAGAATAAAGGGGTTACAATTTAAGACTGAAATGAGGAGGACTTCCTTCTCTGAGGGCTGTGTGTCTTTGAAACTCCTTGCCACAGAGAGCTCTGGGACACAGTCCCAGAGGCTGAGATGGAATTCTTGATCAGTTGGGGATTCAAGGATTAAGGGGAAAGGGCAGGAAAGCGGCCATTAACAATGCCAGATTAATCATGATTCTATGGGCCAAATGGCCTACTCCTGTTCCTATTTCTTATGGCATTAATAAATAGTCAAGTTTTCTTTTCATTGCTACAAGAATTTTTATCCAATTCATCACATCCAAACATCAGCAAAATGTCAAGCCACAACAATTTCAATTTCTAAGATATAGGGTTCAGAATTATGGATATTGAAAAAGTTCTGACCAAATCTATAAGGAAGCAAGAAAAATTCTTGATAAACAGCATGTGTGCCATGCAGGTAAATGCTTACTTTCTGAAATTCCTTTCCCATATTACAATTCACAAAGTTTCCATTAATGTAACTTTCTGAAAGCAACACTGCAAACAAATGCCTGCATGAACAAGGATAATGTCACCCTAATTTAATGACTAAGAACAGTAGACCATATGTCCCTTAACATCATGCTATCCCATTCAATGCAGTTACAAGCTGATCTGCCTCAGCTTCACTCTCTCTCCATTTGATAACCAACAGTACTTATTTCTACTGACTTGATGCTAGAGTTTAATTGAAGTCTTCACTGTAATCTGGTGCTATTTGAGTAGCAGGAGGATCCATTGCTCGACTGTTGCAATATAACAGGCTTGAGGTGGCTTGCAACTCAGTGCAGGAGGGTCCTGCATTGCACTTGATATGGGCTATGTATCTTTTATGGCTGCATAAGCACTCCAGCCCTGCCTCTTTTGTATTATGTGCAGGCATAGGAGGTGCTTGGCAAGTAGAATAAACACTGCCTCTGTATGGCTACTAATCTGTTATGAAGCAGAATTAAGATTCCAGTGATATCCTCGAAGCCTTTAGCAATGTTTTCCTGCAACTGTTTACTAAACCTGCTGAAACAAAAGTCAACCCTTGTCAATCTGATAAATTATATCTTTCCTGACTGCAGTCCAAATATTCATTTGCTGAAATGGTTGGTATAAAGAAGGTCAGTGTAAATGATATACGTGATTTCTGTATTTTTAGATCATGCATTTGACTTATTTCACTCTGCTGCCTTGGTACGATTAAATGTTTCAAATAGAGTAGCCATACAAAAGGGAAATAGATCAGACTATTATTCCACTGGACTAGAGCTTATCTCTGAAAGCCAATGTCTGTGTTAGCTTGGTTACATCAGTTTTACTTTCTGAGCTACACTGATAAGACTGACAGGAAATATTGGCATTAAATAACTGACCATCAAGACTAATGCAGAAACCATGATTTACAACAATCCAAAAATGTCAGCCCATTGAGAAAATGGACTCCATGTAACTGGCAAATAAAGCAATTACTACTTTAAGCAAGTAGTCTTTCCGGTTAAGATATTGTTTTAGAAAAAACAAAAAAACAAATACAGGCAACAAAAGCTGTGAACCAACAAAATGATTTGAAACAAATCAAGCTGAAATGGAACACTGAAAAATGACTTCAAAGCCTGGAAAAAAAAGTTTCTTGAGTTTAGCCAATTGTCACTTACTGAAGGCAAAAAACATGTGCACAGTTCAAATGCAGGGTACCATAAAGGAAGAGTTGCAGTAGCAGAGGGGTTGCAATGTCATTGGCTAAATGTCTTTTTAATCAATTGTAACCTGAGTCATCATGGTGATCAAGTTTCATTTAAAAGGAGACTCAAGGACAGATTACATTATCAACCCTATAATCTTTGAACCATTCTCTAAACATACATCCCACATATACACACACACACACATTGTCAGAGATCTTAGTCATAGTTAGTCACAATGCATTTAACATTTTTTTTGGAAGGACAAAGACTTACATTATAACTTTAATAATTTAAAGTATGTTCGCTTTCTGTTATTCAATTTTCTTCAGTTCACTGACTTCTACATTGTCCTTCTCCAATGATTAATGATAACACTAATGTGTTGCTTGGAACATCTTACATGCACAATAAATATGCTCCAAACCAGATGTTTGAAATCTACTGAAAGTTTAAAGCAACATTTCCCAACCCAAAAAATCCCACTTCTATTTACTGAAAACATATCCTATTGCAAAGAAAGTCAAAGTGTGGTTATTTTTATTCTATGTTCTAACAAATACAGTTTGTAGAAATTTATTACAGAGATCAAAAGGGTGTGTAGGTTTTAAAGCATGGTACCAAAATACCAAGATTATAAGGCAATTTCCATAGACATAGAATTATTCTTGATAGAAATTTTGATTTTGTTCTGTAAAATATATAAGGGGAACTCAAAAGACTTTTACATACATGTATCCAAGTAAAAGTATACTGATACGTGCATAAATGTCAATTAAAGTTATGTGCTTACAGGTAGGAATTTCAGATTTGACAGTTGATATCAATTTTTATTTTTGCTATGAAAGCAAGCATACCCCTTTTAAAAAATATGTACTTATTACAACCGATGAAAATAAATATACAAGTTATTCTTACATGACCATACTTGAGTCACTGAGTTGTTAGGAAAAACGTATTCCCGCTCCCTGCATGTGCCAGAAACACAAACTACATCCAAGTCCTTGCTCAATGCAAGTCTTGAGTTATCTTTGACAGGAATTGTGCTGATTTTGCCCTCATGCTCTCTTCCGTGACGAAATGCTTGACCTCTATTCAGCACATTCCCTCATACATCTCTCACCATCAGGCAGTATGTAAAACTATTAATTGATTCAGGATAAACTATGGTTGTGCACACTGAGATTTTAGGAGAAAACCATGTGTACGCTCAAGATGACTCAGTTTCACATTGCTTCTGGAGATTGTTTTTAACTGAACAGTTCATTTTGAACAGTTCTTCATCACAAACAAATTGTTCCTAGAATAATATGACCGAATGAAAAGCAATGCAAGTGCAAATCAAGAAACATAACATATTAACCTTGTGGTGCAAAAATATTCTGTTTAGTGGCTAAGGAACCAAGCTGCAATGGAATACAATTATAACATGATTAAAAACAGAACAATGTAAGTTTGATTAGCAGCTCGAAAATCATCTTCAGTCTTTAAATACAAAGTCCAAGGCTTCCATTTCAAATTCACAATCACAAAGCAAGAGTTTTACAAGTACTCAATGGAATTACACTGTAGTTCCAAACTTATTTTAAATAAATTTGATAACTATAGTGAAAATGTGATAAACTTCCGAAGTCCCATTTTTGACACTGATATTTCAATTCTATCCATTTATAAGTTTAGCAATGATGCCCAGTCAGAGCATTGCACAGAGAATTCCAATGCAGCCTTATGAAAAGTTCTTTGAGCTCTTCCACAGAGATTACAGATATAATAACATTTCAGAGTACTGCTCTTTTCCCGATAAATTAAAATTCTTCAGCATACTCCTTTTTAAATACAATTCATTTTTAATGTTTCATGTCAGAGAATTTATTAAAAGAACAGAATACATTTACAATAATTATCCCACCAGTGCCAAATTTGTTACTTCTCTCGGAATTGTTTTGCATTCTGGACACTTCATTCCATTATGAATTGCATTTCCTTTAATCCTGCGTAGCTTCTTAACAAAAGATTCAAAGATAAAAAGTTAATGGTTTACAGATAGAAACGTAACTTACCACATTAATACATGACAGTATTACTAGGTCAGTACAAGTTTATCTGGAAACCATTTTAAATTTCGAACTAAATAGCAACTGAAATTTTGTAAATTAGCTTGATTGTGAATGAGTTTCAAAGGAATATCAGCTTTAGAATTCTATAGCACTTGCACATTTTTTGACTTTTTAAAAAGTGAAAAATACATTTTAAAAAAGTCAAGACTGAAATTTCATTTTTACAAAGGAAACAATGCCCGGAAAGAGTAAAGATCCTCCTGAAGTACATGTTTGAATTTCTCAACCCTCAAAAAGGGTGGTGAATCATGATCAACTCTTGAAAACATACAGAAGATAAATCATTTATGTTAGTGTCACCGAAAATCCAAATTTCAGTTACGACGCTGCCACCATCTCTTGTTTTGGTGTGTTTTTAACTGGCTCTTTTCCTGTTAAAGAAAAAAAAAGAAAAGTTAATTCCCCAACTGAATTTTCTTGAAAGAATATAACTTTTAAAATCTACATGAGATACAAACTAAACTGTACCTGAATGTTGGAATCCAGTGTCAGCATCAACTGCTCCTAGTTCAGAACTATGGAATGCCTCCCTCCACTGTGTCCCAATTTGCCATGTTTCAAACCCACAGACATCTTTTAACTGCATTAGTGTATCATTTCCTATACTCAACACGCCTATTCTGTTAATTAACTCCTAGCATTCAAAATATTGCTTGGAAGAGGATCACTTGCAGCTTGTTGCGCCACCACTTATTTGTAAAGTGGAATCTAACTGGAGAAAGCTTTTAAACATTCAATGAAGTCTACTTATTTGGTAACAGATGTCCAAAAAACAAGACTTGATTAGCACTTGTTTAAAAACAAAGAACAAATTTAAACACAGCCTTGAACACAATCTAAAGTCATGTGTTCCATCTCAAAATAATTTGAATTTAAACAAGAGACAAAACTTGTCTAGATCTAAATTTTTTTAGATTAGATTAGATTCACTACAGTATGGAAATAGGCCCTTTGGCCCAACAAATCCACATTAACCCTACGAAGCGTAAGCCACCCTATATTTGCTCCTTGGATGCTGCCTGAATTGCTGTGCTCTTCCAGCACCACTAATCCAGAACTAAATTTACCCCTGACTAATGCACCTAACACTATGGGCAATTTAGCATGGCCAATTCACCTGAACAGCACATCTTTGGATTGTGGGAGGAAACTGGAGCACCCAGAGGAAACCCACGCAGACACGAGGAGAATGTGCAAACTCCACACAGACAGTCGCCTGAGGCAGGAATCGAATCCAGGTCCCCGGCGCTGTGAGGCAGCAGTGCTAACCACTGAGCTACCATGCTGCCCCAAACAAAACCCTCTTGGCATTGTTTAGCATCTAATTTATTAGATATATGCAGAACCTTTAACATCTCAAGCGAACCAGATTTTTTATCTCTTATTTTTCGTGTCAACTGTCTGTCATTTCAAACCATTTTGGGCCTTTATTGACAGACACAGTAGATGGAAATATTCCATTTACTAACATTTTGCAGATTGTTACTTAAGTGGCTTATAAAAATATTATTTGCTTCTTTTAAATCCAATCAAAAATGAGTAAACAGTAATAGGTCTCACACAAATTGTGGATAGGAGACAGGTGGGCTTCAACTCCCAAATCTACAATAAAAGATTTATGTAAACATCATCCTTGAAAACTCAAATCCAAACCACTTACTAAAGTCACTTACTAGAATCAAAGAATCCCTACAGTGTGGAAGTGGGCCATCGAGCCCACCCTGACCCTCTGAAGACCATCCCACCCAGACCTACACCTCCGATGCTATTCCAGCATTTCCAATGGCTATTCCACCTGGCTTACACATCCCTGGATACTATGGGCAATTTAGCATGGTCAATGCACCTAACCTGCACACCCCTTTGGATGTGGGAGGATACGGAGCACCCGGAGAAAATGGAGACAAGGGAAGAATCTGCAAACTCCATACAAACAGTTAGCCAAGGATGAAATTGAACCCAAGTCACTGGTGCTGTAAGGCAGCAACGTTAACCACTGAGCCATCATGCCTTCCCTTGATTCAAACAGTGGGACAATTTACACTGGCATCAAGAAAGTACAGCTATCCAACAAAAGGTCACAGCTCACCCAAAAGCGATAGACTTTGTCAATATGGACTTTACTAAAGCTTCTAACAAGGTTCCGCATGGCAGACTAATTTGTAAAGTTAGATCACATGGGATTCAGGGAAAGCTTGCCAACTGGATACAAAATTGGCTTGATGGTAGGAGCTAGAGGCTGGTGGTGGAGGGGTTCTACTAAGACTGGAGGCCCGTGACCAGCAATGTTCTGCAGGGATCAGTGCTGGGCCCACTTTTGTTTGTCATTTACATAAAAGATTTGGATGAGAATTTAGCAGACATGGTTTGTAAGTTTGCAGATGACACTAAAATTGGTGGTATTGGTAACCTTCTTCACTATTAACAAAGATCCCAAAGGGGTCTTGATCAATTGGGCCAGTGAGGAATGGCAGATGGGGTTTAATTTGAATAAATGAAAGGTATTGCATTTTGGTAAAACAAACAAGTTTGGGACTTATACAGTTAATGGTATGTCCAATGATGGGTAGTGTTGTTGAACAGAAAGACCTAGGGGTTCAGGTACATAGTTCTTTGAAAGCTGCATCAGAGATAGGTAATGAAGAAGGTGTTTAGCATGCTTGCCATCGCTGCTCAGACCACTGAGTATAGCAGTTGGAACATCATGTTGAGGTTGTACAGGACATTGGTGAGCCCACTTTTGGAGCATGTGTACAGTTCTGGTTGCCCTGCTATGGAAAGGATATTACTGAAAGGCTTGAATTGTAAGGATGGGCTGGGACGTTTTTCACCAGAGTGTAGGACATTGAGGAGTGACATTATAGAGATTTTTAAAATCAGAAGGGGCATAAATAAGATGAACAGCAAAGGTCTTTTCCCAAGGGTGGGGAATTCAAAACTGGGAGGTGTATTTTTAAGGTAAGAAGAGAAAGATTTAAAATGGACCCGAGGGGCAACCTGTTCATTACAAGGATGTTGCAAGGGTTGGAGGATGTGAGCTATAGCGAGAGGCTGAACAGGCTGGGGCTGTTTTCCCTGGAGCGTCGGAGGCCGAGGGGTGACCTTATAGAGGTTTACTAAATTATGAGGGGCATGGATAGGGTAAATAGGCAAAGTCTTTTCCCTAGGGTCGGGGAGACCAGAACTGGAGGGCACAGGTTTAGGGTGAGAGGGGAAAGGTATAAAAAAGACCTAAGGGGCAACATTTTCACTGAGAGGGTGGTACGTGTACGGAATGAGCTGCCAGAGGATGTGGTGGAGGCTGGTACAATTGCAACATTTAAGAGGCATTTGGATGGGTATATGAATAGGAAGGGTTTGGAGGGATATGGGCTGAGTGTTGGCAGGTGGGACCACATTGGGATGGGATATCTGGTCGGCGTGGACAGGTTGGACCGAAGGGTCTGTTTCCATGCTGTACATCTCTATGACTCTATATATGGAATGAACTGTCAGAGGAAGTGGGAGATGCAGGTACAGTAACAACATTTAAAATACATTTGGATAGGTACATGAAGAGGAAACGTTGAGGGATATGGGTCACATGGGATTAATTTAGTTTCGGAAATGTTGCTGGCATGGACAAGTTGACCGAAGGGTCTGTTTCCATACTGTATAACTCTGTGGTCCTGTGGAACTCCTTCCCTAATAGCACTGTGGGTGAACCTATATCAATAATTCATGAAGCAGACCACCACCTTCTCATGGGCAAAATCCCATGAATGAATTTTTACAAATTACAGTGAGTGACACCTCAGCTAATATTGGGCCATTATTTGGTACGGCAAGGTAATTGACTTGGTCGTCATGTTTTTTTCTTTCATGGGATGTAGGCTTCAGTGGCTCAGCCAGTATTTACTGTCGACCCCTACATACCCTTGAGAAAGTGGTGGTGAGTTACTTCATGAACTACTACAGTTAATTTAATGTAAGTAAATCCACAATCTACTAGAAAATGCTATTAGAAAAAGTGTCCCACCTACTGGAACTCAGTGACAATGAAGGAGCAGAGATATTTTTCCAAGTTAGAATTCAGAGTGGCTTGGAATGGAACTTGCAGACAGTGCTATGCCAAGTATCCATTGCCCTTATTCATCCGAATGTTAGTGGTCATAACTTTGTAATGTGCTGTCTAAGGAGCCTTGGATAATTTCAGCTGTGCATATTCTCAAAGATACACACTGCTGCTACGATTCATCACAGGTAGGACTGGATATTTGCTGCTTCCTGCAGCCCTCCTGAGCCTTTACTGAACCAGGGTTGATCTCCTGGCTTGATTATAATGGCACAGTTGAAATATGCTGGCCCAGGAGGTTGCAAATTGTGTTGTAGCGTGATTCTGCTACTGCTGCTGATGGCCCACAGCACGTCACGGATGCTCAATGTTGAGTTGCTAGGCCTATTCAATGTCTGTTCCATTTAGCATGGTTATAGAACCACATAGCACAATGCAGGCTTTGCTTAATGTGGAGAGAGGACATTGTCTCCACTAGTGCCTCCCAGTACACTAGTTGGGTGAATGGATTACTAGTCCAATGACAATAATAGTGCTTCAATCGCCTCCCCATAATTTAAAATTATTGGAATGGCAATCCACTGAAAGAGAATTTATTATGTTACAATTAGACAAGTCCAGGACCTGAAAGAACACAGCAAATGTCTCTTTACAATTCTTCAATCCGGTTGATTAATGGGTCAAGAAGAGAGAAGCAAATGTAAATTAAATGAATGAATCCAATGTCGAATCAGACACAGTAAGAGAATAAAAGACATAGTGATTCAAAGAAAGAGAAAACTAGAATTTTCAACAATTTGAATCTGAAGAAATAAGATTTCACACTTGTAAAAGTTCATTTTCTGTGCCACAGAGAATGATTAGCTATAATTAAGAATTATCCTAGTGGTAAAGATCACTTGACTGGAATGGACTGGATTTGATTCTGAGCTTAAGTTTTTAATCTGCTGTGCTTATGACTCAATGCATTTGAACACCACAGCAGGGCAACTCAGGAACACGAACAATTGTGCTTAATCATACACATTTGCCCCTCACCGGAGGTTGCTGTACCATTTATGCATCAATAACGGAGCATCATTAGCCATACTATTCTGACAAATTATAAATCCCTAGAATTTTGATACAATGTTAAGACAAAAAATAATTGAAAGAATAAAAGATATTGCCCCCCATATAATCAAACACTATATACAAACCATTATAAAGCTACACCTTCACTTTGTCTCTATCAAAATGCATGCCAAAATCTAATCAGAATAAAAATCCTGACGGTCCTTTCTGGAGCTCATACTACTGACAGAGTTTCAACCACTAACCATGCACATCAGAAATGTGCAGGTATACACGATATACCATTTGCTGTTCATTCACTTTTTAAATAGAGTAAGTGAAAATTGCATCATTCAAGAAAACTACATAGAATAAATATAGTATCTAGAATCAAGTAAACAAGTTCTTTAAATTTAAAGAATTTCCACAAAACTGAATTCAGCTTGTAAATGATAAATCTCATGCATACCTTTTTCTTTTGCAGATATATTTGGCAGTGGCTCTGCAGGAACTTCTGGTAGTTCAACGTCTTCCTGAAAGATTAAAATAAATCATTTTAATAGTAACTGATTCCTAAGAAGACATCAGAAATTTGTATTTCCGGCAAAAGATTTAAGAAGAATATGTACCCAGGCTGTAAAATATAAATTCACAATTGAAGGGAGAACATGTATAACTGTGGTCAGCAGCGAAGAATCAGCATGTGTGACTCTCTTCATTTTCCATGACCATAGATTTCTTGCAACCTGCTGTCACTGGGCATCTAGTCTACCATGGCCCTCTCTGGTCAAGTAATGGGTGGCATGGTGGCTCAGTGGTTAGCACTGCTGTCTCACAGCACCAGGGACCCAGGTTCGAATCCACCCTCTGGCGACTGTCTGTGTGGAGTTTGCACATTCTCCCCATATCTGCGTGGGTTTCCTCTGGTTTCCTCCCACAATCACAAAGATGTGCAGGTTAGGTGAATTGGCCATGATAAATTGCCCATAGTGTTAGGTGCATTAGTCAGGGGTGAAGTAGGGGAATGGATCTGGGTGGGTTACTCTTCAGAGGGTCGTTGTGGACTTGTTGAGCCAAATGGCCTGTTTTCACACTGTAGGGGATCTATCTAATCTAAACATAAGCTGAATTTTTAGACTTCATTGGTCTAGGAATTTCAATATTTCCAACCAACTTGCCAATTCCCCACCCAATATAGGGTTTGACTTAGCTGTAGCTTCAAATTCTAATCGTGAGAATTAGACAGCCTCTTCCTTGACTTGTTACATCCCTAAGCTTAAACCTTCTCAGCTTCACATAACACCTTCAAGATTTTAATCAAGCACTTCTGGTCTGGAACTTCTAAATTTATCTCCTTACTCTGAGGTAAACTGTTTTTACTACTTCTGTACTATCTTCTTTCTTTCTCAGAAACTGTATTGCACATCTAGCCTTAGCTAAGACCCCTGCAGAACTGCTTAAACTGAAACTAAAGAAAACTATTTTTCAATGTTGTGGTGTTTCCCCAAGTGCAAAGAAGTTCCTGAATCTTGTGTAAGCTAATACATCACACTGTTTACTTGTTTCACTCAAACTCTTCCAATGTAAACCAATTTCCAAAAGACTCCAAAATCACACTGTTTTTAAATAAAGACATAACAGCCTCAACAATACTTATAAGTTAATAATTCAACACATTTAGACACACAGATAATCAATATGCCACTAGTTTACATTAAAAAGTCCAAACTCAAAATAAATTTTTACAATATGTGTCTCAGAACTTACATCACTCTTTGCAGCACAACTTGTGGAGAGTTGCAGCAAGGTAAAGTAAGTAACAAGGTCCAGACTTCTGTATTTAGCTACATGTGGGGTGTCTTTAGATGTTGCTGCCCAATAATGATTAGAAGTCCAGAGAACCTTAATTATCATAGAATCCTTACAGCTTGGAAGCAGGCCATTCGGCCCATCGAGTCCAGATCAACCCTCCAAAAAGCATCCCATCTAGACCCATCCTTCCTCCCTATCCCTGTAACCCTGCATTTTCTTATGGCTAATTCACCTAACCTGCACATCTTTAACTGTGGGAGGAAACCAGGACACCCAGAGGAAACCCACGCACACACGGGGACAATGGGCAAACTCCACTCAGGTGATCACCCAAGGGTTGCATCAAACCCGGATCCCTGGTGCTGTGAGGCAGCAGCACTAACCACTGAGCCACCATGCTGCCGATTATTTTTAGCTCAAAGTCCATGCAAATGTCTTCATAAGGTTGAACTGAAATTCTGATTGAAAATGAAATTGACTATTAAAAATGAAGATTTTACCAAGATTAGTCAAAATTAGCAAGTTTTTGTTTACCCAAATGGTTGGAGAAGCAGATTAGTCAGGGTTAAGAATCCATTCAATAGTTTTAGACAACAAAGTGTGCATGATTGTGACACACTTTAGGAATGGCGCTGATAAGACAGAAGTTCAGTTTATGCTTGGATGATGATAGTAACAAGGTGGGAGAGGTGGTTGCATTCAGACAATGGCAAACATTAGGTGATCTTAATTGTTCAGTAACTAGACGAATACATATCCTCACCTGAGTTATAGCATCTAGTTCAGCCAGAATGGCATCCTCATCTTCTTGAGATATTCCTCCAGCCAGAATGTCATCAATTTGCTGAAATAACAAAAAGCCATTGTTTTAACAACACATTTGCCAACCTTTCATTATTTTGTTTTGATCCTTCATTCATAGACGTTAGTAGAATTCAAACTGTGTATCATATTGCTCACCCTCTGGTATTCAACAGCTTCTTGAGTCTCATCCATTATTCTTTCTACTTCTTCAATAGACATAATCTAAAAGAAAAAAGGTTTCTTCAATACTACCATACTATTTTAAGAACTTGAACATTATAACTCATGTATATTAACAGGAAAATAACTTTGCCTGAACTGAGCTGAAGAATTTTATAATGATAAATCAATCTGAAACAAAATAGCTTTTCTCATTAGCAATCTATCCAAGTGTTGAAAAAACCCATCTGGTTCACTAATGTTATCGTTTTCCAGTTTGGCTTACTTATCACTCCTGTTCCCTGGATGCTGCCTGACCTGCTGCGCTTTTCCAGCAACACATTTTCAACTCCAAATCCACAGCAGTATGGTTGACTCTGAATTGCTATTCTAAGCAGGGTTTGCATAGTTGAATCAAATTGCCACAGATAAAGCTGTTCATGTATCTGTGGATCTCCCTCCAATGCATGGGTAGTATCAGTTTAAGAAAGCAGTCAGGGACAGTCAATGAATGCTAGCCTTGCTGGTGATGTACACATCCCAAGAATAAACCAAAGAAAGTGCAAGAGAGTTCCACAATGCAGAAGTCATCACTACTTTCCACAGATATACCTCGTGCATTTTCTGAAGACAGCTGTTTCCAATCTTAAGTCCTTCCAAAACTTTCATTTCTATTTGAGTAAATTCAATGTCTTGAACCTTTAAATTCAAACACAAATAAGCAGCATTATTTTCATACTTCAAAAAGGCAGACAGGTTTTATTTGTTACAGTAAGCAAGACTTGCATTAACAGATGGACAGAAGAGGCAGTAATTAGTCAGCAGGAAGTATCAGCTTTATCATTGCAAAGGAGACAATTATGAAACATTCTTGGTCACTTGGCCATTATGAAACACATTAACTGAACTCATTCACCAACATATCAAAAAGCAACATTGTCTATTTGTGTGTGTTGATGAAGAAGAATGCTACTGCTTGGTGACAACTTGCCTTTTCCAAAATCCAGTGATTTAAACCATCTCCAAAACTGACGTGATTACCCACAATGCAAAATGGTCTCTGTGTTTGCACAGACAGTGCCAGTGTGGTCACCTGGCTGCAATAGGAAGTGCTTGTACACGTGCCATTTGCATAAGCATGTTCTGGGTGCAGCAACACCATCATCAGCGTAGGTACTATTGTCAAAGGATCCAGGTAAGCAAAGAAGCAGCTGAGGCCACAGTCCAAGCAGGACAAAGGCCAGAACCAAGACTGGGAGCTGAGAGGGCTGTACCAGGAGACAGCCACCTTCTTTTTTACCTGGAAATAAAGACTGAGTGGCCACAGGGGGAGTGGGAGCGAAAATAAATCCTGTCAAGAAGGAAGATCAATTTCAAAGTAAACTGTTTATTTGATTGCACTGCAGATTTTATTTTACATCCAAGCAGTTGCTTCCCTACCTTGAGAATGGGTCAGCTTTCATTCTATTCTTTGTAGCACCTAAAGTTGGTATTCATAGGATATGCTGGCCCCTATGCACGTAATATTATTCACAACTAGCCACTCTGAGTGTGTGACAAATTAAGGTAATTTCTGTATTTCACACTGGTGCTGACTAGGAATTATAGGTCATTCTGCTACAACGCATGTTTCTTCAATGCAAATTGGCTGTAATGCAATTGACGAATAGGGGCCGTTGTTTCTAAAGTAGAGCCACTGCATTGCCAACACTTTAAGTGCTACTTTTATTGTGCGATTTTTATATAGCACAAGAACGCAACCATTGCGTTGTAGAAGAACTGCCTGTGGACTGAGTCCAGTCACAAACATCTTATACAAAGTAATTATAGATTCTCAAACCTGTCGTTCTAGGGTAGATTTTAAACCACTGCTTTTTTAAAACAGGGGTCCAGCATACAACTTATTTTAATGTGGTCTGTCTGTTCTGACAAACTCAGGCCATACCTTTTCAAACAAACAGTATTTATTTACATTATATAAATGAAGATATTGCAGCAGACATCCCTAACATTAGCTTATCTAGTTTGAAACTTTCAGCAAGAGAGTCTCTGTCTCATGAGGTCACTACCACAGCATACCTTACAAGCTCATCTGCACATCCTTAAACCCTAGTACTACATAACTTAGTTTTAACTACTTAGCTTTGTTTTTGTTTTATATAATCTTAAGGTCTAAAGAATTAGAGCTAAGAGAACTGATCGGAGTAAGAAGACGTTGAGAAGAAAACAAGTTTAAACATAAAAGCAGGGGACAGAGATGACAGAGGCATGTACTAAGCACAAGAATAAAGAAAGAAGTATGAAAGTGATGAAGAAAGAAATAGAACAAGAGAATAGAAGGAGAATGAAGTGAGGGCTGGAAAAATGAGGCGGCAAGGGACAGAATTTCCATAGAAATAAGGAGAATATGCCTGCAAGATAATCTTACATTCCTAGTAAACTCAAATAGGGTGTGTTCACAAATCTGATACATTTGTTACCCAAAGCAGAAGACTTTTCCTTACCATTTTCTCAAGGTTGCCAATCTGAACTTCAGTTTTATCAAGAAGTTGCTCCTGATATCGTTTCTTCTTGAGCAGAAGTTTGGCTTTACTGAAGAACAAAAGACATTCAGATCTTAAAATGGCATTCAGATCTTAAAACCTTGCTGAGTTGGTGCCAGTTCACCTTCTACGTATGTTCATGGGTGCACGTGAGCAAATATTTATCACGGTCCCTTCCTTCCAGTATAGTGCTTTAGAAATCCTTCCTTCATGTCAACATCTATCTTATTGATGAACACGAATGAGAATCCATCAGGGTATGGATCCAAAGCTTTGGTCTCTGATTCAGTTAAATGAATGCAGAAATAGAGAGGCACATATGGAAGTTTGCAAATGACCGTGAAATAGGTAGCACAATACAGTAAATGGTGTAGATTCGAACAAAAGTTGCAAAGGGACATGGATAGATTGAGAGTAGTATGGACCTCAACATGAAAAAGTATAAGATCATCACAGTGACTTAAAAACAACTGATCAGCAGTATTTTCTAAATGGCAAAAAGACAGAAACTATAGAAGAACGGAGAGATTAGGAGATCCAAATACAAAAATCACTTAAATTATTTTTGTATGGGTTCAATAGTTTTAAAGATTAGTAACATGCAGCCTTTATCTGAAGCAGATGTGGTCAGACTCCATCTGTGGCAATTCATTAGTTTTAGATAAAGCACCTTAGGGAGAATACTGCTATCATCCTTGTAGAGACTGTGTGAAATTTCACATAAAGAACATAAGAAATGAGCAGAAGGTTCGTCCACCATTCAGAAAGATCATGGCTGATCTGATATGACTTGAACTTCACTTTCTTGCCTGTACACCATGCCACTTAACTCCCTCATCAATAAAACATCTGTCAAACCCAGCCTTAAGTATCTTCAGTAACCTGCCTTTCACTACTCTGGGGAATAATTCCAAACACAAACAACACTAAGAAATTCATCCTTATTTCCATCTTAAATGGGAGGGCCTTATTTTGAAACCATGCCCCAGCATTTGAAAAACATGTGGGTAATGACTAATTTGCCCCTGAAAATTCAATTACAGGGAGACCACAGAAAAGGTATCCCTGTTTGAGAAAGAGACAAAATCAATGAGGAGTTGCTCCTTCAATTAGAGATCCCGCCCCCTCTCACAGTCCTTTCTCCACTTTCTGAAATCATAGGTCCTATCCATCTCTCACTCTTGCTGCTCCTACTCAGAGAGAATAAGGGATTGGAAGAGCATTAAGGGTGGGGGAGAGAGAGAACCTGTGATTGTAAGTACTGTGGCCTATCCAAGGCCCATCTTGCAGGAAAATCTCAGGAGGCCAGACCAACAGGGTGTATGGAGAGGTAAGTATTCAACAGAGCCAAAACCAATGGTTGGGGTTAGGTTTAGTTTTGGGAGGTAGTTAGCTTACTGGTTTTTGGTGCAGTGTAATGCCAACTACATGGGCTCATTTCCTGCACTCGCTGAGGTCACCATGAAGGTCCCATTTCTCAGCCTCACTGCTTGCCCCACTAGTGATGACCCTTGGGTTAAACTCACCATCAGTCGTCTCTCCCCCTATTTGGTAAGGCCACACTGGGAGAACTGTGTACAATTCTGGTCATGCTGCTATAGGAAGGATGTTATTAACTATGAAAAGGTGTAAAAGGTTTACAAGAACGTTACCAAGATTGGAAGATTTGAGTTATAAGAAGAGTCTGGGACTTTTTTCCCTGGAGCGTAGGAGGCTGAGGAGTGATCTTACAGAGGTTTATAAAATCATGAGGGGCATAGATAAGGTGAATAGCAAGGGGCTTTTCCCTAGGGAAGGGTAGACCTAGTCCAGTCCAAAATTAGAGGGCATGGTTTTAAGGTGAGAGGGACCCAAGGGACAACAAAATTACAACATTTAAAAGACATGTGGACAAGTACATGAATAGGAAAGGCTTTGAAGGATATGGGCCAAAATGCAGGCAAATGGGCCTGGTTCAGTCTAGGAAACCTGGTCGACACAAACAAGTTAGGACAAAGAACCTTTTTCTGTGCTGTCTGTGTCTATAACTCTATAAGAGAGCAGCCCTATGGTCCTCTGGGACGATTACGATTTTACCCAGTGAAGAAAACAACAGGCAAGAAATAAAAAGGTGGAAGTGTAAAAATCTGAAGTCAAAGGCTCTTCTCAAAGCCTCCACATCTCTCTGAACAGAGCTGAACCAGGTATAAAACTAGTTCTGTTCCACAGCCAGGTTCATTCGCAACAAAGGCAATTTGAAGTTAATACAACAGCAAAATACTGCAGGTTGTGAATTTCATTTGAATTTAATATCAGTTAAATTTCTGCTTCAGAGGTCATAATGAAGGGGTTTGGTTGATATTTCACTTGGCCTTTTTGCACATGTATGCTCTTTGCACCACCTAGTGGTGGTATTTATGCAATTCGTATCCCAAACTAAAAGCTCACCACATATTCCAAAAGGCACTTATTATTGAACCATCAGGAAAACCGTATGAACAAACTCTCAATAATGTCAAGCAGTTCAAATAGAATATTTCTGATTGTTAGTGGTGTTTCTGAAAAAAAAATCAACTGAGGGTCCTGGAACAGAACGATTATTGTATATGATGGGAGAGGAGGAGGAGGAGGAAGAGAGAGTAGACCATAACAATGCATTTATAGAAGAAGAGGGACTAATTACAGTGTACTTATGACATACATGCTGTGCCTTCTATTTTTAGATATTCCCCCCAAGACAGAAAACATTCTCTCAACAACAACTCTATCAACCTCCTTCAAAATATTATATATGTTTTAATACCTCACATTTTCCCATATTATATTTAATGTGCCAAACATTTGCCCACTCAAATTACCCATAGCCCTTTGTAGAAACTTTACATCCTCCTCACAACTCACTTTCCTATCCATCTTCATACCATCAGCAAATTGGGTTATATTAGATGGTTCCTTCATCCAAATCATCAACAGAGATCATAAATGGTTGAAGACCCAGCCAAAATCCATGCAACAATCTATTAATTACCATTTACTAGAACATAAAACATAGAAGAATACAGCGCAGTACAGGCCCTTTGGCCCTCGATGTTGAGCCGATCCAAGCCCACCTAACCTACACTAGCCCACTATCCTCCATATGCCCATTTAAATGCCCATAAAGAGGGAGAGTCCACCACTGCTACTGGCAGGGCATTCCATGAACTCACGACTCGCTGAGTAAAGAATCTACCCCTAACATCTGTCCTATACCTACCACCCCTTAATTTAAAGCTATGCCCCCTCGTAATAGCCGACTCCATACGTGGAAAAAGGTTCTCATGGTCAACCCTATCTAAACCCCTAATCATCTTGTACACCTCTATCAAGTCCCCCCTAAACCTTCTTTTCTCCAATGAAAACAGCCCCAAGTGCCTCAGCCTTTCCTCATACGATCTTCCTACCATACCAGGCAACATCCTGGTAAACCTCCTGAAGGTGACCCATTTAACTTCACCCTTTTAGCCAGTCCTCTAGCCATGTTAATGTATCATTTCCTACACCATATACGTTCTTATTTTGAATAATAACATAATGTAGAATGTTATTGAATGCCTTTTGGAAATACAAATACACTACCTCTGCTGATTCCCCTACATCCAGATGTTTATTTCAGCCTCAAAAGAACTAAATTTGTCAAACACAATTCTTCTTTCACAAATCATCTTGACACTGCCTGAGACTGTTATTAATTTTATAAATGTACTGCTACTCATATGAAATAATGATTTATAGCATTTTAAAAAGAAAGAAACTCTCACAAAGACAATGGAAATGAAGCTGCTGGACAAGACTTCATTTTCACCCCCTGACACTGAGAATCTTTATTGTTTCCTCTTTACATGAATTCTCAGTAGAAAACACAGGCTGACCAACCCAACTGCAATTAGTTTTCTTTTTGCTCATCCCCATGAAAACATCAGGTCATATGGTCACTTCTTGGAACCCAAAAATGTCATAACTAGGAGATTGAATGATCCTCAGAGTACATCAAATTTCACCTGGGTTTTAAAGGAGACATTACATTTAAAGCATCACATTTCCCCCTTGAAGGGCAAAACAACATATTTTCATTTTCATATCAGGGCTACAAGGATTAAACTTTCAGGATATTCCACTGATTAGGACTAAAGCAAAATGCTACAGACACTAGAAATCGGAAATAAACTTAAAAGTGCTGGAGAGAGTTACTAGGCCAGACAGGTATTCACTAGGCTGTGGGAAACAGTTTGACAGTTCTGATGCGAGATCATCAGCCTGAAACATTCATTCTACTTCTCTCTCCAATCTGCTTCTCAATCTGCTGAGTATTCCAACATTTTCTGTTTTTACTGCATAGTTTAGATTTGTACACCCTGGCGTACAGCAGATCGAGTATAGCTGAAGTGTTCAAGATTAAAAAAAAGTGATGGTGAGCCAAAATAAGGGGACAGAATGATAAATTTAATGTCAAAGTATTTCTACACACACTATAATGGAAAATTTGCAGTGCTCTCTTCCAAACATCTTCTGAGGCTATAGCAATTAAAATTTTCAAAATGGACATTGAGAATTTTGTTTTAAGCAAGTATATCAAAACATTACAGAATAAAGTTGTAGATCAAGTTAGATACAGATAAGCCATGATTGATTATAATGGAAAGTTAAATTTGATGGGCTGAATGGTTTACTCCTGTTCCTACATTGCAAGGGAAAAGGAATTTTATTTTTTGAAAAATGAAGAACCAAACTTTGAAACAGTCAGATATTCAGCATTTACACTCCCAAAGGTCCTCAGGTCACACCATTTTTCCCTATACACTTAAATACATTAAAACAACTGGAAGATTGGTATGGGTTGCCAAAGAATACTATCCTTAATGAATTCAGAAAGTCAGACAGGGACCCAAGATGGTGGCGATCTAGGAAGATCGCGTTGCAGAGCTCCGCACCGCATCGAAAGCAGGACGAAATCCTAACCCACCCTATCTGGACCACCACGATGTCCTGGGACTCTGGAAAGGTCATGGAGTCACAGGAAACTGTTAGAGAGCAACTTATCTCTGTTTTCACCATCCGGGGATAGCGAAGAAGGGAGCAGGTACGTCCGAGGCCAAGCCCATGGTCCAACCTGCAGGATTCTTGGACTCGATTTCCTACCAGATCCTGGTAAAGGAGCTCGCGAAATGTTGGGGAGGCAGATAGTGGAGAAGCTGGCCCTGATGTCTCTCATGCTGCAGATGCATGAACAGCTGGGAGACCTGGAGAAAAGACGGATGAGATGAAATGCAGGGTCACAGTGATGGAAGCTGACACCAATTCCTCCAAGGATAGGATGCAGGCCCTGGAGACGCAGGTCCATAATTTGCTTGACCAGGTTGATGATCTCGCAAACAGGGGCAGGAGAAAAATTATTCAGATCATCTGTCTGCTAGAGGGTAAGGAAGGTGGGCGACCATAGAATGTATTGAGGACTGGTTGCTGAAATTCCTTAACTTGGAGGCTGGAATGAGAAGCTTGAAGATTGAGAGGGCTCAACAGGTCACAATGTGGAGGTCAGGTCTGGACCAATGTCATCATCTTGTCTTGGTGTGGTTTCATTACTATAGAGTGAAGGAGAGAATCGTGGAAGCTTCCAGAATCCAGAGGAAGGATCCAAAGGCCCTAGTTTACGAGGACTCTAAGATCATGTTCTTCCAGGACATCTCAGCAGTGGCGATCCAGAAAAGAAAATCCTATGACGGCATCAAAAAAATACTGAGGGAGCTCAGGATCCAGTACTCTGAGGTATCCAGCGATGCTTTGGATCACCTCAGATGGATCTATATATCTCTTTGACACGGAAGAGAAGCCAAGAGACTTTGTTGACAAATTAACTTAATCTGAACAATTTAGTACATACAAATGTTGTTTGGGTATGTCTTTTCTTTAAAAAAAGGAGTAAGTCCAGTCGGGGATTTCCTTTCCTGTATTTTTATTGGTAACAATCTGGTCTAAACTATGCACGGGGGGATAGTTTAGGATATGTACTTTCAATTATTTCAGTTATACCAAAGGATGGGCGAGGTACTTACATTTTTATTTCAAAATTTCTTTGTTCACATTGTTATTTCATGGTGTATTTTCTTTCTTTTCTGCTTGCGTTTGTGGTGCGGCTCTAGCTAGTCGGAGAGAAAATGGTTGGGATGGCTAGATGCCTACTTACAGGCAGTTTATGCCCGGTTCAGGTATTTATATGACCAGGTTACAATACTGGCAGGGGAATAGGAAGTCGGGTATTGGAATGCGTAGTTGCTCCCTTTGGGCAGGGGATGGGTTCCCCTATTCAGTGCCATTGGCGCTTTATATGTTGTTTTTTTGGGGGGATTTTGTTGTATATAATCTTTGATAGCTTTGTAATTTGTTAACTATAGTGGTTTTAGTTTATGTAGTTTTTATGTTCAATGGATCTCGCGACACTAAGGCTTGGCAATTTGTAATTCAAGATCCTCTCAGGAAGGGTTTGGAGATATATGGGTGCTGGCAGGTGGGACTAGATTGGGTTGGGATATCTGGTCGGCATGAGCGGGTTGGACTGAAGGGTCTGTTTCCATGCTGCACATCTCTGTGACTCTATGACTCTCTGGAATCTAAATGTTACTGCAAAAGGTTATGGTTAATAACTTAATTAAATGGTATACCTGGACCATCAAGAGGAGTCAGTCACCAATTAAGAGGAAAAAGGTACTCTTGACTCTTAGCAAGGAAAAGGTGGATATTGCTTTATTACAGGAGACACACTTGGATGATAGGGATCATTTGAAACTACAGCAGAACGGCTTTGATTGTGTTCACTTTTCATCTTTTAATACCAGAAGTAGGCAATGGCTGTGTTGGTTAAGCGGAATCTCCAATTTAATTTACTAGAGTGTATTAAAGACAAACACAGGATGTTTGTAATCCTCACAGCCCTGATAAACGGGGGAGA
This sequence comes from Chiloscyllium plagiosum, assembly GCF_037043375.1. Taxonomy (NCBI): domain Eukaryota; kingdom Metazoa; phylum Chordata; class Chondrichthyes; order Orectolobiformes; family Hemiscylliidae; genus Chiloscyllium; species Chiloscyllium plagiosum. Next base: position 48,567,300 of record NW_028270163.1, on the reverse strand, counting down.
ATATGGTGTTTAAATGTTTATTGCCCTCCGGCCCATCCTCTCAAATTTCTGGTAGTTGCATTCTCTAAATTGATCAGTCTCGAGTCCTGGCATATAATGATATAGGGGGAGATTTTAAGTTGTCTTACGGATCCCATGGTGGACAGGTTGACCAAAGGCCCCCCCAATACCCTCCGTACAAACTAAACAATTAGTGCATGTGTGTGTGGAGTTAGGATTGGTGAACGTCTGGAGGCATTTCCACCCTACAGGCAGGGATTTTACATTTTTTTTCCAATCCGCACAGATGTCACACCAGGATTGATTTTTTTTTCTGACCCCTGTGGCAACACTGGACTTGGTGGCATCTTGTACGATTGGTAATATTCTCATCTTTGATCATGCTTCACTGTACCTGTTGGTTAAGATTAAGGATGCTATAGTGGGCTCGAGACACTGGCGAGTGGATCCATTTATCCTTAGGGATAATAAGTTTCTGGAGAACTTCTCTAAGGAATTTAGGGCATTCCTAGACATTAACTCAAGCTCGGTTGGTAGCCCATCTATCCTTTGGGAAACTGCCAAAGCCTATGCCAGGGGTTAGTTATTTCCTATTTTGCCAGTAGGAAGCAGAAGGGCGAGCAGCAATGTCTCCTTGAAGCACGGATGAAGGCAGCCGAGAAGGCTTACTTTCACAGCTCCTCGTTGGTCAAGCTACAGAGGATTACGGCGGTCTGCAATGAATTCCACGCTCACACAGACAGCAAAGAAGGAACTTCCTTTCGCAAAACAAAGGGTATATGAGCATGGTGACAAACTGGCCAAGTACCTTGCGTATTTTGCCAGGAAAAGAAGTGTCTCTCAAGCCATTATGTCAATTAGGGAAGGGTCTGGGAACCTAACATGTGATTCCAAAAAGACTAATTGGCATTCCAGAGATTTTACTCTAAATTATACCAATCTGAGGTTTGTGTGGAGAAGCAGGCCAAGATGGAGTCCTTTTGCAAGGATCTGGTGTTCCCGGGTGTGACCCCCAAATAAGAGTCTTTTCTCAATGTCCCCTTAACAGAGCAAGAGGTGCAGGAGGCTGTGAAGCAGTTTCAGAGTGGAAAGGTGCCTGGTCCTGACTTCTCAGCGAATTCTATAAAGAACTTATAAGCATATTGTCAGGCTCGATGCTCAACATGTTCAATGACTCGTACAGTCATGATCGTCTCCCGCCATTTCTAAGAGAGACCAATATTTCGCTTATTCTTAAAAAAAGGGAAGGTCCCAGAGGACTGTGCTTCTTACAGGCCCATTTCACACTTAAAAGTTAACTTTGAAGTCCTCTCTAAGACGCTTGCGTTAAGGCTGGAAACTGTGCTACCTTCTATGGTTAAAGAGGACCAGATGACCATAGTGTTAAAGGTTTAGATGGAGAGGAATTTCTTAAGTGTGTGCAAGACAATTTTCTGATTCAGTATGTGGATGTACTTACTAGAGAAGGTGCAAAACTTGACCTACTCTTGGGAAATAAGGCAGGGCAGGTGACTGAGGTGTCAGTGGGGGAGCACTTTGGGGCCAGCGATTATAATTCTATTCGTTTTAAAATAGTGATGGAAAAGAATAGACCAGATCTAAAAGTTGAATTCTAAATTGGAGAAAGGCCAATTTACGGCGGTCTGCAATGAATTCCACGCTCACACAGCAAGAACTGTATTAGGCAAGAACTTTCGAAAGCTGATTGGAGGCAGATGTTCGCAGGTAAAGGGACGGCTGGAAAATGGGAAGCCTTCAGAAATGAGATAACAAGAATCCAGAGAAAGTATATTTTCTCAGGGTGAAAGGGAAGGCTGGTAGGTATAGAGAATGCTGGACGACTAAAGAAATTGAGGGTTTGGTTAAGGAAAAGAAGGAAGCATATGTCAGGTATAGACAGGATAGGTCGAGTGAATCCTGAGAAGAGTATAAAGAAAGTAGGAGTATACTTAAGAGGGAAATCAGGAGGGCAAAACGGGGACATGAGATAGCTTTGGTAAATAGAATTAAGGAGAATCCAAAGGGTTTTTACAAATATATTAAGGACAAAAGGGTAACGAGGGAGAGAATAGGGCTATATTAACCGCCACCTGAACTCCCCCACCCCACTCACCCAATCCAACCTCTCACCCTCGGAACGCGCAGCCCTCCACTCACTCCGTTGCAACCCCAACCTCACTATCAAACCAGCAGACAAGGGAGGCGCGGCAGTAGTTTGACGCACCGACCTCTACACCGCTGAGGCCAAACACCAGCTCGCAGATACCTCCTCCTACTGCCCCCTTGACCATGACCCCACCCCCCACCACCAAACCATCATCTCCCAGACCGTCCATAACCTCATCACCTCGGGGGATCTCCCATCCACCGCCTCCAACCTCATAGTCCCACAACCTCGCACCTCCCGCTTCTACCTCCTGCCCAAAATCCACAAACCTGACTGCCCCGGCCGACCCATTGTCTCCGCCTGCTCCTGCCCCACCGAACTCATCTCTGCGTACCTTGACACCGTCCTGTCCCCCTTAGTCCAAGAACTCCCCACCTACGTTCGGGACACCACCCATGCCCTCCACCTGCTCCATGATTTTCGCTTCCCCGGTCCCCAACGCCTTATTTTCACCATGGACATCCAGTCCCTGTACACCTCCATCCCCCATCACGAAGGACTCAAAGCCCTCCGCTTCTTTCTTTCCCGCCGTACCGACCAGTACCCTTCCACTGACACCCTCCTTCGACTGACTGAACTGGTCCTCACACTGAACAACTTCTCTTTCCAGTCCTCCCACTTCCTCCAAACGAAAGGAGTAGCCATGGGCACCCGCATGGGCCCCAGCTATGCCTGCCTCTTCGTAGGATATGTGGAACAATCCATCTTCCGCAACTACACTGGCCCCACCCCCCACCTTTTCCTCCGCTACATCGATGACTGTATCGGCGCCGCCTCGTGCTCCCACGAGGAAGTTGAACAGTTCATCCACCCCGACCTCAAATTCACCTGGACAGTCTCAGATTCCTCCCTCCCCTTCCTCGACCTTTCTATTTCTATCTCAGGCGACCGAATCAACACGGACATCTACTACAAACCGACCGACTCCCACAGCTACCTGGACTACACCTCCTCCCATCCTGCCCCCTGTAAAAACGCCATCCCATTCTCCCAATTCCTTCGACTCCGCCGCATCTGCTCCCAGGAGGACCAGTTCCAAAAACGCACAACCCAGATGGCCTCCTTCTTCAAGGACCGCAATTTCCCCCCCGACGTGGTCGACGATGCCCTCCACCGCATCTCTTCCACTTCCCGCTCCTCCGCCCTTGAACCCCGCCCCTCCAACCGCCACCAGGACAGAACCCCACTGGTCCTCACCTACCACCCCACCAATCTCCATGTACAGCGCATCATCCGCCGTCATTTCCGCTACCTCCAATCGGACCCCACCACCAAGGATATATTTCCCTCCCCTCCCCTATCAGCATTCCGTAAAGACCACTCCCTCCGTGACTCCCTCGTCAGATCCACACCCCCCACCAACCCAACCTCCACTCCCGGCACCTTCCCCTGCAACCGCAGGAGGTGCAAGAGTTGCGCCCACACCTCCCCCCTCACCTCCCTCCAAGGCCCCAAAGGAAACTTCCATATCCGTCACAGATTCACCTGCACCTCCACACATATCATCTATTGCATCCTCTGCACCCGATGTGGCCTCCTCTATTTTGGGGAGACAGGCCAGCTACTTGCAGAGCGTTTCAGAGAACACCTCTGGGACACCCGGACCAACCAACCCAACCACCCTGTAGCTCAACATTTCAATTCCCCTCCCACTCCACCAAGGATATACAGGTCTTTGGACGCCTCCATCGTCAGACCACAACAAAACGACGGTTGGAGGAAGAACGCCTCATCTTCCGGCTAGGAACCCTCCAACCACAAGGGATGAACTCGGATTTCACCAGTTTCCTCATTTCCCCTCCCCCCACCCTGTCTCAGTCAAATCCATCAAATTCAGCACCGCCTTCCTAACCTGAGATCTTCTTCCCGACCTCTCCGCCCCCACCCCAGTCTGACCTATCACCCTCACCTTGACCTCTTTCCACCTATCACATTTCCGACGCCCCTCCCCCAAGTCCCTCCTCCCTACCTTTTATCTTAGCCTGCTGGACAAACTTTCCCCATTCCTGAAGATGGGCTTATGACCGAAACGTCAATTCTCCTGTTCCCTGGATGCTGCCTGACCTGCTGCGCTTTTCCAGCAACACATTTCCACCCCTCAAAGATCAGCAAGGCGGCCTTTGTGTGGAACCACAGAAAATGGGGGAGATACTAAATGAATATTTTGCATCAGTATTTACTGTGAAAAAGGATATGGAAGATATAGACTGTAGGGAAATAGATGGTGACATCTTGCAAAATGTCCAGATTGCAGAGGAGGAAGTGCTGGATGTCTTGAAACGGTTAAAGGTGGATAAATCTCCAGGACCTGATCAGGTGTACCTGAGAACTGTGGGAAGCTAGAGAAGTGATTGCTGGGCCTCCTGCTGAGATATTTGTATCATCGATAGTCACAGGTGAGGTGCCGGACTGGAGATTGGCAAACGTGGTGCCACTGTTTAAGAAGGGTGGTAAAGACAAGCCAGGGAACTATAGACCGGTGAGTCTGAACTCAGTGGTGGGCAAGTTGTTGGAGGGAATCCTGAGGGACAGGATGTACATGTATTTGGAAAGGCAAGGAATGATTCGGGATAGTCAACATGTCTCACAAATTTGATTGAGTTTTTTGAAGAAGTAGCAAGGAAGATTGATGAGGGCAGAGCAGTAGATGTGGTCTATATGGACTTCAGTAAGGCGTTCGACAAGGTTCCCCATGGGAGATGATTAGCAAGATTAGATCTCATGGAATACAGGGAGAACTAGCCATTTGGATACAGAACTGGCTCAAAGGTAGAAGACAGAGGGTGGTGGTGGAGGGTTGTTTTTAAGACTGGAGGCCTGTGACCAGTGGGGTGCCACAAGGATCGGTGCTGGGTCCTCTACTTTTTGTCATTTACATAAATGATTTGGATGTGAGCATAAGAGGTGCAGTTAGTAAGTTTGCAGATGACACCAAAATTGGAGGTGTAGTGGACAGCGAAGAAGGTTACCTCAGATTACAACAGGATCTGGACCACTTGGGCCAATGGGCTGAAATGTGGCAGATAAAGTTTAATTCAGATAAATGCGAGGTGCTGCATTTTGGGAAAGCAAATCTTAGCAGGACGTAGGGAGTGTTGCTGAACAGAGAGACCTTGGAGTGCAGGTAGATAGAATAGTGAAGAAGGCGTTTGGTATGCTTTCCTTTATTGCTCAGAGTACGGAGTACAGGAGTTGGGAGGTCATGTTGCAGCTGTTCAGGACATTGGTTAGGCCACTGTAGGAATATTGCGTGCAATTCTGGTCTCCTTTCTATCGGAAAGATGTTGTGAAACTTGAAAGGGTTCAGATAAGATTTACAAGGATGTTGCCAGGGTTGGAGGATCTGAGCTACAGGGAGAGGCTGAACAGGCTGGAGCGTTGGAGGCTGAGGGGTGACCTTATATAGGTTTACAAAATTATGAGGGGCGTGGATAGGATAAATAGGCAAAGTCTTTTCCCTGGGGTCGGGGAGTCCAGAACTAGAGGGCATAGGTTTAGGGTGAGAGGGAAAAGATATACAAGAGACCTAAGGGGCAACTTTTTCACGCAGAGGGTGGTATGTGTATGGAATGAGCTGCCAGAGGATGTAGTGAAGGCTGGTACAATTGCAACATTTAAGACGCATTTGGATGGGTATATGAATAGGAAGGGTTTGGAGGGATATGGGCCGGGTGCTGGCAGGTGTCACTAGATTGGGTTGGGATATCTGGTCAGCATGTACGGGTTGGACCAAAGGGTCTGTTTCCATGCTGTACATCTCTATGACAGGCTTCATAAAGGGCCACAGATCCTCCAATAACATGAGGAGGCTGCTTAATGTAATTCAAGTGTGTCAACAACAGTCAATACAGGGATTGGTGATTTCTCTAGATGCAGAGAAGGCATTTGACAGTTGAGTGGCTGTACCTTTTTTATACTCTCGAGCAGTTGGCTTGGGCGAAGTTTTTATAGGATGGATAAAGGTTCTCTACAGTGATCCACTCGCTGCGGTCATCACCAATACGATACGATCAAGCAATTTTAGCATTTTTAGGGGCAGCCAATAGGGCTGTCTGTCCCTTTTCGCCACTTCTTTTTACATTGATTGAACCATTGGCAGAGGCCATTCGTGGGGATCCCAATATATCGGCTCCAGAAGTGGGACCAAAATGACATAAGATTTCATTGTATGCCAACAATGTCCTCATTTTTCTGTCAAATCCAGCAATTGCGGTGCCTCACCTGATACAATGCATCAGCTCATTTGACACCTTTTTGGGGTACGAAATTAATTTTGCAAAATCAGTGGCTATGCCTATGGGTGGTCTTACGAAGGTGCTAGGTCTTGAGGGTGAATCTCAATTCCCATTTCAGTGATCACAATGATATTTACTTGGACGTATCAATCACTCCAGTTTTTGATCGGTTGTTTAAAGCTAATTTTGTTCAATTATTCGACAAAATCAAACAAGACCTTCAAAGATCGAAGGTGCTTCCGGTCTCACGGTTAGGTCAGATAGCTCTTATTAAGATGAATATCTTAATATGCTTCCCCCCGATTTCTGATAAGCAAACGTTCAGGAGACTGAACAGCTGGTTCAGCTCTTAAATTTGGCATTGTAAGTGGTCCCCTATTAAATTAGTTAAACTGCAATTGCCTCACAGACTGGGGGAGTGGATCTCCCAGACATTAAAAACTATCAACTAAGCTCGCTTTTATCTTATGAGAGTGATTGGGCTTGTGGGGACCCTTTGTCCATATTGTTAGATATTGAAACTTCTCAGACAATGTGCCCCACTTACTAGTTTGCTGTTTTTGGACAAAATGTGAACAATTAAGGAATATTGCCATAACCCAATAGTTATCAATACTGTTAAAGCATGGAGGGCAATTCAGCAGAGAGAAGGCAGTATTGGCAAAATATCTTTTCTTACACATATAGTGGATACGCCAGCTTTTCAAGTGGAGATGGTGGATTCAGGAATCAAACATTGAGCAGCTAGGAGTGTGTCTTGCATGGGTGATTTATTTGAGGGAGACACAATGATGTCATTTGATCAGTTAGTGTGGAAATACGAGCTATCTCGCAGGGGCCTCTTTTGTTTTTTTCAAGTTAGGCATTTTATTCAAAAAAATAGACTACACTTTTGACTGATCCCTACAAATCTGACAGAGAGGAGGGTGCTCAGTGCTAAGAGTACACTTAGCACTTTACATCATCAGTTGGGGGCGCCCCCCCTCAGATGAGTTCGGTCGACTTTGCAGAGTGTGGGAGAGAGAGCTAGATGTTGAGGTCTCCTCAGAGGCATGGGAAGATATTTGGGAAAATGCAAGAAAGATATCAATTTGCAATAGGACCCATGCTTTACAGTTGAAGATTCTCCACAGTGTCCACTTGGCTCTGGATTGTTTGTCAAAATTTAAACCAAGGATATCTTCAACATACCCAAAGTTTAGAGTTAGTACAGGCACTCTTACTTGTCTCTGGTCCTGTTGCAGGCTTCAAACATACTGAAGCGCTGTGGCGGGTGAAATGGAGGGGATTTTGGGTGTAAGGGTGGAGAGGGACCCGACCTCTTCTTTTTGGCCTTCCCAATGTATTCCCTGTAGAGGTGCATTAAGGAAAAAACTTTTCAACATCCTCACTTTTTGCGCTAGAAAGAATATCTTGTTAGGCTGGGGTGTCTGAAAATTCCCCGGGCTTATCGAGTTGGCATAAGATTGTTATGGAGCATATCCCCTTGGATTTTCTTACAAGCATGGTACACCGGAAAACTGAGAATTTCTCTAAAACATGGCGGCCTCTTTTGGACTACCCAGACACAGATTCGTCTGCCACACTAATAAGAGCTTTTATATAGCCATAATGGTTGTGCTTTACGAGTCCAATATCCAGAGAGGGGAACTGCAAACATATGAATATGTGAAAATTAATGTTCTCTATATTCGAGAGTTAGCATTTTGTTTTGCTGAGCTGTATTATTATTATTATTTATTAGTTTGTTGTTAGTTATTACTTATTTCATTAAGTAGTTAGTTGGGGTTTTTAAAAATATATTTTTATATATTTATACATTTGTTCAAGAGGACAGTTTGGGTTTTTAAAATTTTTTTGGTGTTCTTTCCTGTATTGTTTTGAATTATATTGTTTTGTATTTGTTGTAATATTTAAAAAAATCTAGCTTTTAAATAAAAATATATTTTAAAAAAAGAAAGTGTGACAATTTCACACGTTTACATAACATCTGTGATACCTACTCTTTCTTACCACCACGCAGCAGCTGTCGGGCTATTTCCCGCTCCTTCTCAAGTTGAATAGCAATCTTCTTCTGGTACTGTTTCAACTGGTCACGTTGCTGCTTTAGTTGCTGGAGAAACAAAACGCAAAGAATTGGAGTACAATTTTAAAAAATCCTTAGATCAACATATCACCAACTAATTTGAAGAAGGATTTGCACACCACATGGTGAAATATTTAGCATAGTATTATTTTGCCGGGGTGTGGGGCATTTGTCGTTTGTATGGGGAGTGGTGTGTGTGGGGTGGTATACATAGGGGTGGGGTGGTATACATAGGGGTGGGAGGTTGGGGTGGTATACATAGGGGTGGGAGGTTTCAGTGGGGTGTGTTAATGGCGTGTGTGTGTGTGGTGGGGATGGGGTGTTTGTGGCGTGCGTGTGTGGTGGGGATGGGGTGTTTGTGGCGTGCGTGTTTGGTGGGGATGGGGTGTTTGTGGTGTGCGTGTGTGTGTGTGTGGTGGGGATGGGGTGTTTGTGGCGTACGTGTGTGTGTGGTGGGGATGGGATGTTTGTGGCATGTGTGTGTGGTGGGGATGGGGTATTTGTGGCGTGTCTGCGTGTGTGGTGGGGGATGGGGTGTTTGTGGCGTGCGTGTGTGTGTGTGGTGGGGATGGGGTGTTTGTGGCGTACGTGTGTGTGTGGTGGGGATGGGATGTTTGTGGCATGTGTGTGTGGTGGGGATGGGGTATTTGTGGCGTGTCTGCGTGTGTGGTGGGGGATGGGGTGTTTGTGGCGTGCGTGTGTGTGTGTGGTGGGGATGGGGTGTTTGTGGCGTACGTGTGTGTGTGGTGGGGATGGGATGTTTGTGGCATATGTGTGTGGTGGGGATGGGGTATTTGTGGCGTGTCTGCGTGTGTGGTGGGGGATGGGGTGTTTGTGGCGTGCGTGTGTGTGTGTGGTGGGGATGGGGTGTTTGTGGCGTACGTGTGTGTGTGGTGGGGATGGGGTATTTGTGGCGTGTCTGCGTGTGTGGTGGGGATGGGGTATTTGTGGCGTGTCTGCGTGTGTGGTGGGGATGGGGTATTTGTGGCGTGTCTGCGTGTGTGGTGGGGATGGGGTGTTTGTGGTGTGCGCGTGTGTGTGTGTGTGTGTGGTGGGGTGTTTGTGGCGTGCGCGCGTGTGTGTGTGGTGGGGTTTGGTGTTAGTGGCGTGCGTGTGTGGTGGGAATGGGGTATTTGTGGCGTGTGTGTGTGTGGTGGGGATGGGGTGTTTGTGGCATGTGTGTGTGGTGGGGATGGGGTGTTTGCGACATGTCTGCGTGTGTGATGGGGATGGTGTGTTTGTGGCGAGCGTGTGTGGTGGAGATGGGGTGTTTGTGGCATGTGTGTGTGCATGTTTGTTTCTCGGGAGGGAAGGTGACAGCTTCTGTCGAATTGTTAATCCAGACAATCAGGTAATGCTTTGGGGACCCAAGTTCGAAATATCCACCACCTACTACGGTGGACTGAGTTCAGTAAAAATCTGCAAAGGAGAGTCTAACAATGAACTTGGAGCCATTGTCAATTGTAACAAAAACCCATCTGGTTCACTGGTCTCCTTTAGGGAGGAAAACTCATCTTTACCTGCTCTGACCTACATATGACTCCAGACCAACAGCACTGTGGCTCAGTCTTTACAGCTCTCTGGGATTTTTAAAATTCATTTGTGGAAAATGGTGTTGCTGACTGGCCAGCATTTTATTGCCCATCCCTAGTTTTCTTTGTGGTGGTGCTGGTGAGCTTCCTTTTTGAACCATTGCAGTCCACCTGCTGTGACTTGACCCACAATGCCATTAGGGAGAGGATTCCAGGTTTTTTATCTAGTGTCAGTGAAGGAATGGCAATATATTTCCAGCCAGGATGGTGAATGGCTTGGAGGGGGATCTTGGAAGTGGTGGTGTTCCAACTTATCTGCTGCCCTTGTCCTTCTGGATGGAAGTAGTCATGGATTTGGAAGGTACTGTCCAAGGATTTTTGGTGAATTTCTGCATTGCACCTTAGAGGTACTACATGATGCTGCTGCTACTGCCCATCGGTGGAAGGGGGAAAATGGATGCTCGTGGATGGAGTGCCAATCAATGAGCTGCCTTGTCCTGGATGCTGTCACGCTTCTGCAGTGTTGTTAAAACTACAATCATCCATCCAAGGGGAGATTTCCTTCACAATTAACACCTTGCCAAAATTAGATCATTGTTGAAGCTGCACCCATCCAGGCAAGTGAGGAGTATTCCATCACACTCCTGACTTGTGCCTTGGAGATAATGGACAGACTTTGGGGAATCAGGAGCTGAGTTACTTGCTGTAGTATTCCTAGCTCTGTTTGTAATTTGCTGCTTATGCTGTTTGGCATGCAAGTAGTCCTGTTTGGTTGCTTCACCAGGTTGACATCTTATGCCTGGTGCTGCTCCTGGCATGCCCTCCTGTACTGTTCACTGAACCAAAGTTGATCCCCTGGCTTGATGGTAATGGTTGAGTGGGGATTTGATGGGGCAGGAAGTTGCAGATTGTGCTGGAGTACAATGCTGCTCTTGTTTATGGTGTACACTGCCTCATGGATGTCCAGTCTTCAGTTGCTAGATCTGTTCGAAGTCTGTCCCATTTAGCACAGTGATAGTGCCACGCAACACGATGGAGGGTATTCTCAATGTGAAGGTACAATTTCATCTCCACGATGACTGTGTAGTGGTCACTCTTACCGATACTGTCATGGACAAATACATCTGCAACCGGGAGACTGGTAAGATTGAGATCAAGTATGTTTTTCTCTCGTTGATTCCCTCACAACCTGCTGCAGACCTAGTCTAAAATAGCTACGTCCTTAGGACGTGACCAGTTCGATTGTTGCTAAGCTATTCTTGGTGGTGGACATGGACTCCCTCAGTGGGAGTACATTTTGTGCCCATGCCGTCATTATTATCCATGCGATGGGCAATAAATGCTGACAGTGATGCCCTCATCCATGAATGAATTAAAAACAAAGTGATGGAAGCCATCTTAGTTAATGAAAAATGTAATTTACTGTTCCTCTCTCCCCACAAACTACACCCACTCCCAGGACTTCCAATATCCCAGTATTCCAGAACCACTGACAAGCAGATTGGTCAATTGCAGTAGTGATATGATCTTGGACTGAGGGTCTATTATGAGGATAGCTCAGAAATGGTGTCTCTTTCAATACATTTTCAAGAGCTAGCATATTTAATCATTATGAATTGTTGGATTTTGACACTCCATAATTTTTAAAATCCATACGAGATGACAAGGATAAGGGTTGATCAGGTCAAGAGTCATGTAAGACCATGGTTGAGGATTGATTAACATCAGAAAACAATGAAGCACTATGGTTTAGCGCTGGGACCTCAGTACTTACAAATCTATACAAATTACTTAGGTGAAGGAATGGAGGGTAATGTGCCTAAGTTTGCTCATGACACAAAGTTAGATGTGAAAGCAAGTCATGAGGAGAATGCAAAGGCTGATAAAAGAACATATATGAATTAAGTAGTGGGAAATTAATTCTCATACATGGATGCGCAAAACAATTTACTTTATTACAAAGCACTTCCTCCATATGACAAGTGCCAGCCATGATTATGTGTTGATGTCTCTGGGATGACTCTTGAACTCTGAAACGCTTGACCTGGAAGAAGGTGCCATTGCTGAGCCACTCTGACGCAAAAGAACATGACTCTAGTCACACAAATTATATACACGAATACGGATCGGCGTACCTGTGTAACTCCCAAGCATACAGTTTCCTTCACTCATGGAAGGAATACCAATTTACTTGCCAATTTGTTTGGAACATTTCCAATACTTTATTGACAAAAATGTTCAGAAGTAAAAATAAAATTAATACTGATTATATAACAGAGGTGACATCCTGAATATCAGAATTGTCAATTCAGTTTTCTCACACAATTAGGCTTTGCCTCGTGCACTTTTAATACTTCAATTCATTGAAAGATAGGGATTGACCAAGAAAAAAAAATTCATCTAAATATCATATGACAGAATTACAGGATACCATAGTGGGTCCTTTTATTGCTTTGTAAATTTGTGAAATGAAGCAACAGGAGCCTCTAGTGGTGGCGCAGCTTTTACACAGTTTAAATTGCTTTTCTGGACAATACATAGCAAACCAAAAACGAGTACTGTCAAAAATTAACCTTAATGCGTTTAGAAAATCATATCTAACAGAAACTAAACTAAATAAATTGTACTTAACAATACAAAGTAATGCTTTAAGTGCATGTAACAACAAATGTTAACAACAAATGTCAAAAACAAATGTCACAACAAATCTCACTCTTGTGAGAGCTCGCTATGTTAAAATTGGTTGCCAAATATCCTTTATTACAATGGAAACTGAGGAGACATTGTGTTGAGATATTGTGTTATAGGCTATCTTTATTAACTCACTCACCAGTTCGCTATATTCATTAATACTGGGTCCCAATTCATTCATAAAACCATAGTTCTGTAGTATCCAAAGTTAAAAACAACTCTTTCAAACCCAATACTACACTTCCACACCTTATCAGCAAGCAGAACAACACCATACCCACCAAGTCTTCAAGAAATATTATAATATTAATCAGTTCTTATCAACCATCTCCTGCACCTGAATAAACTAAGTACCTGTTAAATATCTTTTAACTGGGCCATTATCCCTTTAAGAATCTGTCTGACAAAACAGCACTTGCATGAAATTGCACGAATGAATGAAACTTATACAAGCAAATAGTAAATAAATCTCTCCACACAATTGCAGTAATCAATTAATATCCTTTATTCTTTTATTCCGATTTCTAACTTATTTAGAGCATGTAGGCCTAATAGTTTTACTAACATTTACTAATTTAAAAGGCAAAAGGGCTAACATCTAATTATGCAAGCAGACCAGACAGATATCCCATCCGAAGTAGCAGCCAGCATAAGCGTGTTTTAACCCATCTCCTGTCTCCCTGGACAGGAGCCCTTCAAAACTTTGCACTATAGATCAAAAATGTGACACTACAATAATGAGATTTTAATGTATGTAAGAACCATGTATAAAGGGACTCTTGTAACAACTGTATTTCAGGATTCTATTACTGCCTTGAACATGTGCTGCAATTGCTGAATAAAGAGGCTATTTTTGCCACTCACCAATTTAGGTTGTTATTTGAACATGATCCCACAGCAACAACAAATTAAAAGATACTCAGTTGCTTGTGAGCCTCCTGAGTCTAAAAAAGTGATAGGAGTACAATGTTGCTCTTTTTAAAGTGCCACAAAACTAAATAAGACACAAGCAGCAAGTGGAAAAGAGATCAAGTTTATCCACAATACTGAATATTTGTTTTAGTCTGGCAAACTACCTTAAATTGAAACAGGAACATTTGGTGCATCAAAGAAATTAATTTCTGCAAAACTCAGCGAAGACCTGACTGCAAAAATAAGGTGGCGAGAAACTCCTGGAAGCATCAATTACTTGGTTTCGTACTACTGGAATGTAAATACAGTGTGATACCAAACCTGGCTTAGAATGCACTTCTTCAACTAACCTAAAGGCTTCATTTAGATTTCAAATGTTTGGGAGAAGATACTGTGCAAGTGCACATCCAGGTATGCACAAATCCTTCCTAAACAATCACAGGTAATTTTATTTTTGGGCAGTTCTATGGACCCAACTATTTTCCAGCATCGTCATATCAGAGCCTTAGACTACCAGATAGATTTCCTTCTCCCACCTTTTAGATTTGATTAGATTAGATTCCCTACAGTGTGGAAACAGGCCCTTTGGCCCAACCAGTCCACACCATGGAATTACATGAATCAGAAATACATAATCAGGGTGCTCAGGTCTGCCTAAGTCAGCGGACCATCAATTATGATGCATTTTTACTCTCTGGAATACCAAGAATAAAGCTTTCTCTAAAATGTCAGAGTGCTATTAAGTGTAAAAAGCTCATTTGATCAGCACAATATAATTTATTAGAATATCCTGTTGGGTCCAAGGGTCAATTAAAAATGCCAGAGCTGAGATTGATAGGTTTCTGTTGGATAAAAATATTAATAGTTACAGAAGCAATGTGGGTTGGGGGAATTAAGATATACCCAAGCCATGACGTAACTGAATAATGGAATAGATTTGATGGGCATGAAGATGACACAAGTAATGGAAGCAGGGTTCAACATATCTGGAACTTAAAGCTGATGGCTACAGTTGTAAGACCAATATTGGCAGTGTAAATACACAATACCAGGTACAGTCCCCAGGGTTACATAATCTCTTACTTTCAAAATAAGATTTGCAAGGTCAGATTTGCATGGCTCAGATAATGGCAACAAAGTAATAGTCAATCTATTCAATCAAATTAACTCTCATCAATACTTCACTCATTTAGATACAAAAATGTTTCCACCATTAGCAACAGAAACATTTAGTGGAGACCAAAGATGCCGAAATATTAGTAAAATAAATGGGGAAAGTGTCATTTACTATTGCTATTTGTACTGTAAAATAAAATTACAACTACTAAATTGTTTCTGGACCTTCCTTATAATTTATCCAAAGTTGCTCACAGTTTTATTAATTTACTTACTGCTGTCTCTGAGAGTGTAGACCATACATCACCTTTCATGGTATAGACCCCTTATTGGCTTTCTGCCTTTAAGTAAAATAATGGGAATGTAGAACTGCATGACTGAGAATGGGAGCTGTCCAACGTTCCCTCCCTTCTCAACAAATATCCAGAAGCTGACATAGATGAGAAGTCAAATGTCCCCCCTACTAGCACTCAATGGTATCATGCCCAGTTTTAGCTCCACTGTGATTGGAACATACAACATATAGCACAGGAACAGGCCCTTCAGCCCACCATGTCTGTGCCGACTATGATGCCATTCTAAATTACTCCCATCTATCTGCACATGATCTGTATAACTCTAATCCCCCTGCCTATGTGTGTCTGTCTAAATGTCTCTTAAACATTACCAGCGTATCTGTTCCTACCACCACCCCTGGCAGCACATTCCAGGCAGCTACCAACCTCTGTGTACAAAAAAGCCTGCCTCCCATAACTCCTTTAAACAATCGCCCCTCACCTTAAACCTATACCCTGAGTATATGACATTTCCACCCTAGCAAAAAGACTGACTGTCCACCTTATCCATTTCTCTCAATTTTATATACTTCTATCAGGTTGCCCCTCAGCCTCCAGTGCACTAGCAAAAACAACTGAAATTTGTCCAACCTCTCCACATAGGTAATACACTCCAATCCAGCCAACAACATCCTTTCAAACCTCTTTTATGCCCTCTCCAAAGACTCCCCATGCTTCCAATACTGTGGTGACCAGAACTGCATACAATACTCCAAATGTGGCCTCACTAAAGTTTTATACAGCTGCAACATGACTTGCCAACTTACATACTCAATGCACCTACCGATGAAGACAAGCAAGCCATATGCCTTTGTTACCAACTTATCCACTTGTGCTGCCACTTTCAGGGAGGTATGCACTCATATCCCAAGATCCCTCTGTAAATCAAAGCTCTCATGGTTCCTTCCATTTATTGTATTCTTTCCTCCTGCATTTCACCTTCCAAAATGCATTACCTCACACTCTTCTGGACTAAACTCTATCTGCTATTTCTTCATCCAACTTTCCAACTAATCCATATCCTGGCTATATCCTTTGACAATGTTCCTCACTATTCACAACTCCACCAATTTTCATGTCATCTGCACATTTACTAATCAAACCACCTACATTTTCACCCAAATCATAAATATATACAGAGGTCCCAGCACTAATCCTTTTGCAACAACATTCGTCACAGACCTCCAGTCAGAAAAACACCCCTCCACAAATATCCTTTATCATCTATAACTAAGCCAATTTTGTATCCAGCTTAGCAACTCACCATGGATCCCATGTGAGTTTATCTTCTGGACAGCATACCATGAGGGACCTTGTCAAATGCTTTGGTAAAGTCCATGTAGACAACAACTACTGCCATACCCTCATTCACCTTTGCCACTTCCTCAAAAAACATCAATCAAATTTGTGAGGCAAGACCTCCCCAGCACAAAGGCCTTATCTATCTTTGTGTGATCAACAAAGCTTGGAACCATAACTTTAGCCCCTTCAAAGTCATGTATATAAATTGTATGGAGTTGAGGTCCAGTATTGATTCCTGTGAGCAGCGTTCATTACATGTTGTCAACTAAATGACAACATTTATGCCTACTGTTTCCTGTTAGCTAGCCAATCTTATATCATTGGCAATGGTTACCCCTAGACCATCAGCTTTTATTTTCTGCAATATCCTTTGATGTAATATCTTATCAAATGCTTTTTGAAAATCTAAGTGCAGAACATCCATTGGATGAGCTCTTGCGGTGCAGTGGCAATGTCACTACCTCTGACCAAGAATGTCTGGCTTCAAGCCCTACCTGTTTCAAAGAAGTATTAAAACATATCTAAAACAGGTTAATTAAGGTATCTAGAATACTCATCAGTTTCTCTAGATCCACTGCATGTTACTTCTTCAAATAACTCCAATAAATTGGTTAAATGTGGCTTCCTTTTGACATAACCACGTTGACTCTGCCTGATTACCTGAACATATCTGTATGCCAAGCTATAGTGTTTTTATTAATGGCTGACACTTATTCTCTGATAGATGTTAAGCTAAATGGTCTAGAATTACCTGCTTTGTCTCCCTCACCTTTTAAAGAAAGGAGTTACATTTACTATTTTACAATCTAACAGAACTGTCCCTGTATCTAAAGAATTTTGGAATATTAGAAGCCGTGCACCAACCATCATATTCACCACTGAACCTGAACCTATAATAAAAAGACTAATTTTGGGGGTTTACATTGAATGTTCACTTAGATTCAATATCATGGTACATTACAGTCCAACATATGCCAGTTTCTGTTACACTCTTGGAGAAATAATAATGAAACACTGAAACTGCAACATAACTCTTAAACCGACAATTGAATCATGAACCAAGATGAGATTGTCAGTTTGAAAAAAGATTGGAAATGAATTTTTACCAGACAGATCCGTGACCTGAACTAATGTGGATTACTTATATTAAAATTAGGTTATATGTTAATAGTGAATAGTTATATTTCACCAGTCTTAGCATTTAAAATGCGCACAACTTACTGTCTCTCCAAGATTTCTAACATAAATTCACTTCTTTCCTAGCAGAACAAACTACCATGTGAAAGCTGGCTCAGCTAATCTGCAAGCTAGCTTCAGGCTGCAGAACTAAAATTCAGACTCAGCATAATTTGTAATTGGAGATCCAATGCCACTGAACTGCCTATCAGAGTAAGCTACAACAAATGACCAAGTTACCTTCATCAAAAAAAGGTTTCAAACACAAATAAATAACTCCTGCTGTGTGGAGCTTGCTTCTTTGTCCTGTCAAAGTGTCATGACACATAAGGCACGAGGTGACTATAACTCAATTACACGAGATCCAAGCAGGCATTCATCAATATTGAATAGACAACTCATGTTTGTAATTGAACACAATGTCATTCAAAGCATACGCCTTGGACAATCTATTGTGCCGTCAGTAGAAACTTGTACTTTTAGAATTAAGTCAAACACAAGTACCTGGTTGGAGGTGGTGGTGTATTGAGACATGCGTGTATATGAGAGAGACAGACAGATAGACATTGAGTATTAAACCATCACACTTTGTTTCTAGGAATATCCAAGTTCAAACACCTGACAGTGAAATAATCAACTTTTTGCCACAAATGCACTGTGAGCCTTTTGAATAGACAAATATGGTGGAACACACCAAACACTTCAGAGATTGTAAATAGATATAATTCATGGTCTGATGGGGTATTATGTTACCAGGTCAGTAAGTATGCAACAAATGGACAGAGGTTTCATCAACTCAGCTGATAAAGAAAAATCTAATACAGCACTCTGTTGAAAGCCAGAACTACTAGAGGCTTGAATAACAGAATACAGTACAATGAAGGAGAAGGTCATTTGCTTCACCAAATCTGCAGATCATCTTTCAAAGAGCAATCCAGTTATTTTTAGTACTCTTTCTTGATTTCTTTGCACTTTTTCTCCTGTGGTCCCTTTGAGGACTACTTCTCAAATTGCATTCAACTCTCTAACAAGGTTTACATTTCAAATTTTAATCACATTGTGGAAATATGTTTTTCCTATCTAAGAACATAAGAAATAAAAGCAAGAGTAGATTTTCTGGTACCTCTAGCCTGTCCCACCCCCAATAAGGTCATTACTGGTCTGACTGTGGTTGTAGGAGGCAAGAATGGAAGGCTCGTGGAAGAATGGTTTAGTGAGATGGCCAGAAGTAAAGAAACAAAGCCAGAAGATCCCCTTACTCCCCAGGATGACCCAGGTCATTCTGTTATAATGCATGTTTCATCAATGTGAACTTGCTGTTACGTGATTGATGAATTGGGGACACTGTTTCTAAAGCACAAACCTTTAGAACATGCGTTGTTAGTAATATAATTACAGTGTAAACAGTTTAAATGCTATACCATGTGGTTGCACAAGAATGCAACCATCAGGTTATAGAATAACTGACTAGTAGTGGTTAAATCTGGCAACAGCAGGCACAGTGGTGTTTCATATGACTAGCTACAATTATAGACAGATGGCTAAACTGGGGAACAATCAGGATACAAAAGATTAAAGATTAAAGCCAGGGAACTACAGACCGGTGAGCCTGACGTCGGTGGTGAGCAAGTTATTGGAGGGAATCCTGAGGGACAGGATGTACATGTATTTGGAAAGGCAAGGACTGATTAGGGATAGTCAACATGGCATTGTGCGTGGGAAATCATGTCTCACAAACTTGACTGAGTTTTTTGAAGAAGTAACAAAGAGGATTGATGAGGGCAGAACAATGAACATGATCTATATGGACTTCAGTAGGGCATTCAACAAGGTTTCCCATGGGAGATGATTAGCAAGGTTAGATCTTACAGAATACAGGGAGAACTAGCCATTTGGATACAGAACTGGCTCAAAGGTAGAAGACAGAAGTTGGTGGTGAGGTTCGTTTTTCAGCCTGGAGGCCTGTGACCAGTGGACTACCACAAGGATTGGTGCTGGGTCCTCTACTTTTCCTCATTTATATAAATGATTTGGGTGTGAGCATAAGAGGTATAGTTAATAAATTTGCAGATGATACGAAAATTGGAGGTGTAGTGGACAGCGAAGAAGGTTACCTCAGATTACAACAGGATCTTGATCAGATGGACCAGTGGGCTGAGAAGTGGCAGATGGAGTTTAATTTAGATAAATGCGAGGTGCTGCATCTTGGAGAAGCAAATCTTAGCAGGACTTATACATTTAATAGTAAGGTCCGAGAGAGTGTTGCTGAACAAAGAGACCTTGGAGTGCAGGTTCATAGCTCCTTGAAAGTGGAGTCGCAGATAGACAGGATAGTGAAGAAGGCGTTTGGTATGTTTTCCTTTATTGATCAGAGCATTGAGTACAGGAGTTGGGAGGTCATGTTGCGGCTGTACAGGACATTGGTTAGGCCACTGTTGGAATATTGCATGTAATTTTGGTCTCCTTCCAATCAGAAAGATATTGTGAAACTTGAAAGTGTTCAGAAAAGATTTACAAGGATGTTGCCAGAGTTGGAGGATTTGAGTTACAGGGAGAGGCTGAACAGGCTGGGGCTGTTTTCCCTGCAGCGTTGGAGGCTGAGGGGTGACCTTATAGAGGTTCATAAAATCATGAGGGGCATGGATAGGATAAATAGGCAAAGTCTTTTCCCTGGGGTGTGGGAGTCCAGACCTAGAGGGCATAGATTTAGGGTGAGAGGGGAAAGATATAAAAGAGACTTAAGCAGCAACTTTTTCATGCAGAGGGTGGTACGTGTACGGAATGAGCTGCCAGAGGAAGTAATGGAGGATGGTACAATTGCAACATTTAAGAGGCATTTGGATGGGTATATGAATCGGAAGGGTTTGGAGGGATATGGGCCAGTTGCTGGCAGGTGGGACTAGATTGGGCTGGGATATCGGGTCGGCATGTACGGGTTGGACCGAAGGGTCTGTTTCCATGCTGTACATCTCTATGATTCTATTAATATTTGAAACAGTACTTTTTTTTTCACATGTTGCTCTGTTTTGGGTTAAACTTGCTCCAAGACAGCTATGCAAGGTAAGCACCATCAAACTGACAGAGAATCAATAATTGATACCAAATCCAAATAGAATTATTACTGATGATTCAAAAGTTTGACTCAACTGGTCATATTTGGGGATACTATGGCAATACAACAACAAAAATTGCTGGAAAAGTGGGGGTGGGGGTGTGTGGGGGTTGGGGGTTGGGGGTTTGGGGCGTGGGGTTGGGGGGCGGATGGTATAAGGGGTTGTGGGGGTTGGGTGGGTAGGAGTTTAAGGGCTGGAGGATGGGGGCTGTCTTCCCCCCGCCCAGAGCCGGCTGTCGCTCTCACTCACCAGGACGGCGCGGTCCTGCTCGGTCACTCGGGACCGCTTCTTCCGGCCGAAGAGGTTCCCCATTTGCGCTGCTTCGGGCCCGAGCTCAGCCACATACCCGCCCCCGGCACAAGGGAGGGAAGGAGCCGCAGAGATTCACTCCCCACCTGCCGCTACTCCGGCCCGTCAAGTTGCAGGAGAAGACCGGCGCCCAGAGCCTAGGCCGCGCCGTCACCACGGTAACCACACCCGGGACGGCAAGCCGCCGCGGACCAAATGAACCGCGCTTTCGTCGATTCGAAATCACAGTCTCCTGCGCCAGGTGGAGACCTGCAGCCCATTCTAAAAGATCACACAACACCAGATTACAGTCCAACAGGTTTATTTGGAAGTTTTTAAAAAAAATTCATTTGTGAAACTTGGGCGTCTCTGGCTGGCCAGCATTGATAGTCCATCCCTATTTGCCCTTGAGAAGGTGGTGGTGAGCTGCCTTCTTGAATCACTGCCATC
Source organism: Chiloscyllium plagiosum (assembly GCF_037043375.1). Lineage (NCBI taxonomy): Eukaryota > Metazoa > Chordata > Chondrichthyes > Orectolobiformes > Hemiscylliidae > Chiloscyllium > Chiloscyllium plagiosum. The sequence continues at coordinate 48,545,897 of NW_028270163.1, read as the reverse complement.
TTCCGCCTCGGAACACTTCAACCCCAGGGCATCAATGTGGACTTCAACAGTTTCCTCATTTCTCCTACCCCCACCTCACCCTAGTTCTAAACTTCCAGCTCAGCACTGTCCCCATGACTTGTCCGACCTGCCTAGCTCCTTTTCCACCTATCCACTCCACCCTCTCCTCCCTGACCTATCACCTTCATCCCCTCCCCCACTGACCTATTGTACTCTATGCTACTTTCTCCCCACCCCCACCCTCCTCTAGCTTATCTCTCCACGCTTCAGGCTCACTGCCTTTATTCCTGATGAAGGGCTTTTGCCCGAAACGTCGATTCCGAAGCTCCTTGAATGCTGCCTGAACTGCTGTGCTCTTCCAGCACCACTAATCCAGAATCTGGTTTTTAGCATCTGCAGTCATTGTTTTTACCTTCTTGAATCGCTGCAGTCCACTTGCTGTGGGTTGACCCACAATGCCAAAAGGGAGGGAATTCCAGGATTTTGACCCAACGACAGTGAAGGAACGGCAGTATATTTCCAAGTTAGGATGGTGAGGAGTGTTCTCAAGTACCTGCTACCTTAGTCCTTCTAGGTGGAAGTGGTCGTGGGTTTAGAAGGTGCTGTCTAAGAATCTTTGTTGAATTTCTGCACTGCATCTTGTAGATAGAACACACTGCTGCTACTGAGTGCCAGTGGTGGAGGGAGTGGATGTTTGTACATGTGGTACCAATCAAGTAGGTTGCTTTGTCCTGGATGGTGTCAAGCTTCTTGAGTATTGTTGGAACTGCACCCATCCAGGCAAGCGGAGAGTATTCCATCATACTCCTGACTTGTGCCTTGTAGATGGTGGATAGACTTTGGGGTGTCAGGAGGTGAGTTACTCGCTGCACTATCCTTAGTCTCTGACCTACTCTTGTACCCACTGTGTTTATGTGGTGAATTCAGTTGAGTTTCTGGTCAGTGGTAACCGCAAGGATGTTGGCAGTGGGGGATTCAGTGATGGTAATACTGTTGAATGTCAAGGGGCGGTGGTTAGAGTGTCTCTTATTGGTGATGATCATTGTCTGGCATTTGTGTGATGTGAATGATAGCTGATGAAGGAGCAGCGCTCTGAAAACTAGTGCTTCCAAATAAACCTGGAAAAAGTGAGGTCTGCAGATGCTGGAGATCAGAGTCAAGAGTGTGTTGCTGGGAAAGCACAGCAAGTCAAGCAGCATCTGAGGAGCAGGCCAGAAGCTTTAATCAGGAATGGAGGAAGAACTCCTTATCTTCCGCCTCTGGTTACCTTCAACCCCAGGGCATCAATGTGGACTTCAGTTTCCTCATTTTTTCCCCCTCCCCCAGTTCCAACCTTCTAGCTAAGCACCGCCCTCATGACCTGTCTCACCTGTCAATCTTCCTTCCCACTTATCCGCTCGACCCTCCTCTCTGACCTATTACGTTCATCCCCACTTCCATTCGTCTATTGCACTCTTAGCTACCTTCTCCCCAGCCTCACCTCCCCTCCCATTTATCGCTCGACCCCTGAGGCTCCCAGCCTCATTCCTGTTGAAGGGCTCTGGCCTTCTCCTGCTCCTCAGATGCTGCCTGACCTGCTGTGTTTTTCCAGCAGTACACTGTCGACTTCCAAATAAACCTGTTGGACTATAACCTGGTGTTGAGTGAATTTTAACTTTGTTCACCCCAGTCAACTCCGGCACCTCCATATCATTCTAAAGATGAAAGACTTAACAGCAATAGGTTTGTTCAATATATTGCATCCGTGTATGACATTATGATTTTTTGCTATAAATTCTGTGTCCTACGATCCTACTCCATTAGCTACCTGACGAAGGAGCAGCACTCCGAAAGCTTGTACTTCCAAATAAAACTATTTGACTATAACCTGGTGTTGCGTGATTTTAAATGTGTCCACCCCAATCCAAACATCATAAGCGGACACCGTCCAGCTCAACATGTCTGTGCCGGTCCTTGAAATGAGCAGTTTTACCTGCTAACCATCTTCTGCTTTCTCCTCATACCCGTTCATATGCTTACTATCCAAATAATCATCCAGTACCCAAATATATATATATAATATATGATTCTATTCATTAGCTCAGAATCATCCCAGGAATAACATTTAAAACTTTTACTATCTGTTGATGCTGTGCATTTCTTATATAACAAAATTAAAAGAATAAGGATGACAAGAGTGTGGCTAATTGCTGCAAATTTTCGAGTACAAGGCTTCACACATCCTTGAATACTTTAGGTAATTCATTTTGTTTATTTAAAGTGCAGATTAGGGAGTGCAAACATTTTCCTGTCTTTCTGTTTGTTCTTGCCTCATCTGTTTAATGGATTTCAAAGTTTTCTCTTAAATAAAACACAGATTATGTAAATAGTTGGAAATGTTTCCTCAGATTCTCGTGGGTTTATTTACCTGTTCTTCAAGTGGGAATTGATATTACTGGTGTTTCCTCATAATACTGACCTATGATACAGAGCTAGAAGCAAAGCACAGCGTGAGGCTGGAGAAGTAAGACCATTAGTTTCACTAGGTGCCCAACTTTCATTCTTTCGGGAAATTAAAATTTGATTGTGAACATGAGAGATGTAAATTAAAGTCCAATGGATTGCATAATTTTGACTAAAATAAATTAAAATAGAAACCTACGTAAAATTCATCTAAAGGATCACAAACAGTTCAATGCAATGCTTCATCGTTCACTCCTACCATAACCGTCTCTTTCCTGGACACTCTCAGAAGGTATAAATCTTGTCCCTTGACTTCTTCCCTCCACCTGTATCATCCTTTATTATGCCTGTCATATGTGTGTGTAGAGGTTTTGTAAGAGGTTAGAGTACTAAACAATACAGTTACATGTTGACATAATAATTGTTTATCTATAGTTATAATTTATTGATTTGTAATAAAAAGTAACTCTTGTTAAATAGAGAAATCTAGTTGATAATTTCTGTCAACCTGTGTCTAAGAAACAGGTAAATTGGGGAAGTTTTAATTTTTTAATTAATTTTTGTGATAATTCTGAAAAATGGTCGAAGTTGATTTCCAACATGTTACTCTATTGCGGTGGAACATGTGACTCCTCTTGAGATCTAATAAGACCCATAATTTCTTTTTGTTAATTATGGCTAGGGCTGTTGTGTTCTTTTGCCCAAAAAGAATTTATAACTGCTGCAATGCTTGTATTATTTTCCTAAATATTAATCTTTGCCTATCCAATTCTCTACCTCCTGATGCTGCCTGGCTTGTGTATTCTTCCAGCCTCCCGCTTGTCTACCTTCGGTTCCAGCATCTGCAGTTTTTTTGTCTCTATCCATTTTCATGCCTTTCAATTACATTACCTTGTCTATCTCAGCCAACTTTGGAAGAGGTAACACGATAAGGGAGTACTCAGTGAATGGCAGGACACTAGGGAGCTAAGAGGAACAGAGGGATTTTGGAGGGATTGTCCACAGATCCCTGGAAGTGGCAGGACAGGCTAATAGGGTTATTAAGAAGGTATATGGGACACTTCCTGTAATCGGTCTTGGCATTTATTATAAGAACAGGAAGGTTATGTAAGAGCTGAACAATACCTTGGTCAGGCTACAGCAGGAATACAGAATTCAGTTCTGGTTGCTTCACTACAGGAAGGATATGATTACACTAAAGTGGGTGCAGAGGAGATTCACCAGGAAAATATTTAACTATAAAGACAGGCTGAATTGGCTCAGATTGTTTTCTTTAGACAAGGGAAGGCTGAGGGGGTACCTGATTGAGGTGTATAAATTTAAGAGGGGCATGGACAGGGTGGATAGGAAGTAGCCATTCCCCTTAGCTGAAAGGTCAAAAATAAGGGGGCATAATTTTAAGGAGGTTTTAGAGGGGATTTGAGGAAACATCTTTTCACCAAGAGGGTAGTAAGAATCTGGAATGCACTGCCTGGGAGGGTAGTTGAAACAGGAAAGTTCGCAACCTCTAAGATGGACATGGATGTGCACTTAATGTTGTAGCATTCAAGGACCAAGAGCTGGAAAGTGTGATTAGTGTAGATAGATTGGCACAGATGGGCCAATGGGCCTCTTCTGTGCTGTATAACTTTATGGCTCTCTCTGTATAACTCGCCTCTCGCACTTACATAGTTTCCCTTGTTTAGATTTAGGATTTTAGTTTTGAATTGGACTACTTCACTTTTATCCGATTGACGAATTCTGTCATGTTATCATCACTTTTTCCTCAAGAATGCCGCACAACAAGATTATTAATTCATGCCTTCTCAAAACACAAATATAAATTTGAATAGTCTATCCACTATTTGGTTCTTGTATGTACTGACATAATAAACCATCTTGGCCCTACTTAGGAATTCATCTGCCATGTTATTACTTCTAATGTTTATTTATTAGCCAAAAGTGCTATCTCATGGAACCGAATGGCTAATTTCATCACCAAATTCCCTGTGGCAAATTATCTACAGGAGAAGATCACAGAGGAACTTGAACTTTGACAGCACCACAATTAACACCAAAGTAAGATGTCGACATTAATGTTGTTTGTCCAATCTGTATGGAGATTAAAATCACCCATGGTTACTATAATACCATTATTCCATGCATCTCTAGTTATCTGTTTTGTGCCATCTCTTATTGTTTGGAGGCCTATGGACAGCTCCCACTAATGTTCCCACTTCTGTCCTTTGTTGCTTCTTACCCAGTCACCACCCAGACTATTCCTCTTCTAGATTTCCTATGCCAATATTCTTTCTCATTCTTGCACTGAATTCATCTTTCATGAACAATGCCACCTCACCTTCTTTTCCTTTTCGTTTCTTCTTCTCATGATTGGATATCCTTGGATGTTCATTTTCCAGCTTGGTTTCCCTGCAGCCATGTCTCCAGAATTACTATAATATCATATCAACCTATTTGTGCTGTAAATTCATCTGTCACCTTTTTGTGAATTTATTGCCACCTAGAGCGGCATGATGCCTCACAGTGCCAGGGACTCAGATTTGACTCCAGCCTCGGGAGACTGTCTGTGTGGAGTTTGCACATTCTCCCCATGTCTGCGTGGGTTTCCTCCCACAATCCAAAAATGTGCAGGTTAGGTGAATTGGCCCTGCTAAATTGCCCATTGTGTGCATGGATATTTACGTTAGGTGCATTAGTCAGGGATAAATGTAGATTAATAGGGCAGGAGAATGGATCTGGATGGGTTACTCTTCGGACGGTCGATGTGGACTTGTTGGGCTGAAGGGCCTGTTTTCACACTGTAGGGATTCTATGAATACTGTATGCATTCAATATTGTATCTTTAGATTTGTCCTTTTAACATTCTAACACAATTTATTTGTATTCCAGTTTCTGTTTACTGTTAGCACTTGTTTTCTCTACCTTCTACTTTTGCTTTCTACTTTCCATCTTCTCTTCCCTTACTCTTGTCTCCCCCATTATGTTCCTATTCATCTGACTCACTGACCTAGTGGATGACCCTGTGAGGATAGCAGTCCCAGTCTTGCTGGGGTGCAACCCATCTTTCCAATGGCTCAAGAGTTTTGGTGTCATGTCTGCAGCAGCAGAAATGACTGTTGCTCTTGTGGTAGAACCCTCTATAACAATTGCCTCCTGCTGTTTTTTCCTCCCCTGCCCTGCTGAACCAGTTCTGGTACCACATACTTCGCTCTTTTATACCGTTTGGTGATCATTCATTCCCTTTCTGCCTGAGCACTGTTGATTTGCAAGGTGACCATCTCAGTGTACATGCTATTTACAATAATCTCAGTCTTGTGGATATTCCACCATGATACTAGCCACTGCTCCAGATATGAAACATGAATTTCCAGCAGTTGCACATGGATAAACCTACCGCAAACGTGGGCCTCCTGGGCACTGTTAGTGTCCCTGATGTTCCACATTACATAGGAGGAACATTCCACTGGGTCAAGCTGCCCTTCTTTGATTCACCCTTAAACTATTCTCTTTTGTTGGATCCCTCATTTCATTATCTTTATTTTATTGTTTTAACAAATTGTGGTTTGGAACTCTAACTTGGAGACTGCAAGCTAAAATTAACATTTTGGACCATAAGTAACAGCTTGTTTAAAAAGGAAAACTAACAAACTAGCTTTTGTTTATTTGTGAGACCAGGCCAGGAATTTAATTGCCAGTTAGTTCCTGGTCAAGGTTCTATAGATGCTTTGTTGTTGGGAAGAGCATTATGTTTAAACAGATAACAGAAGTTGGCTATTAACAAAGATGGTACCAGGGAATTGGTTCCAGCAAGTCTGTAAAATATCTTACGCTCAAGTAAATGGCAGGTACTGAGTGGTAACTGGACCGCATGGACAAGACAGTCAATCTGTCAGGGAATGGTCAGAATTTGAATTGGGTTTTCTGCTATGTTGTTCTGGGAGAAGGAATCTGGCTATTGATGCTACAGCATGAAGATTTGAAAGCGCCCTGTCTAACCTCCCTCATCAGCTCTTTGAAGCTCAGAAAATAGAAAACTAAGTTATGAGTATGATTGCATTTATCTGAGTGAAGTGTAAAAGATAACCCTGATTAACATCGACAGAAAGCCAACCAAAAAAAGTCTGCCAATGGAACAATGCACTGTGAAAACCACTTACATAATCAGTCCATTTTTGCTTTTTTTAATCCCTTAACTATGTTTATTTATTTGTATTTTGTGTGGATAGGCCTAAAAGCAAAGACCTTTAGGTTTAAAGCATAGACCAATTAGACTACTTTGATGTTTAATTTTGTTCTACTGAAGTTATTGTGCAATTAATAATTTGCTTAGACATTTGTTTAAGCTAAAAAAATGGCTTTGAGAATTGATTATTAACAATGTATGGGATTCATTAGTCATAAAGTCTGGTTAGGAGCTATTAGGGTAAATTTCAGAGACTTTGAAGCTTCTAATTTTGCTGTCTTGTGATACAGAGATGGAAAGGCTGATTTGGTTCAGCTGCCTGTCTCTGTCTCATAACACTTTCCATTTAGTTCCTTGCATCTAAATACTATTAAATATATACTAGAGGCTTTACCCTATTCCTTATGATTTTAATTCTCTTAGCCTAACCTAAAGACCATTTTTTACTTTAAAGACAGGACAGTAGAAATACTCACCTGCCCTTACTTACCAAAGGAGCCACTTATCCCACACTGACTCCCAGTTCCAATTGATGAGACAATTTTTTCCCCGCAATTTCAATCTTGAATATTTTCAAAACTTCCCACCCTAAGCAGCTTTTCAACTCCAGGTCTCATGCATTCAGTTGTGTCTAGAGTGTAAAACCCATAAGCTTTCCACTTCTCTTCACTTCCAAATAAAAATCATTAGTACTGAAATGTTAACTCCGTTTTTCTCTCTCCACAGATTCTACCAGACCTGCTGACTTTCCCCAGCAATTTATGTTTTTTTGGGCAATGGCTTGTATGGCTTTTAATATCTTTGACAAATCCACAAACATTTAAGAGAAGAACGTGGTCAACAGTGACTTTCCAAATTGTCAGAAAGAGACATCAAACTGCTCCCAAGAAAACAATATTCATGCTCAATTATTTTTAAAATTCCATATATATATTTTCAGTGTGCCATTTCCAAAAGTTCTATTTTTAAATTCTGTAAGTTCTGTTCAGAAAGAGTTACCTCAGACTTTTTGTGCAACTGTATAGTTAATTTGTAGTTTAGAAAATCTTTGAGACAGAAGTAGGGCAGACTATAAACTGAGTGATAAGAATATAGCTGTCAAATATTATTTTTAATAGGATTTAGGATTTAGAAATAGATCATGAAATTTCACCATGAAACTTATTTCTGTTTCCTCTCACTGGGCTTTCAACAGAATATCTGCCATATAATTGAAAAGCAAAGAATATTTGTAGGATTTTTGGGAAAATGGGAAAGAGGGATGAATTGGATAACTCTTTCCAAGAGCCAGCACAATCACAGTAGGCCAAATGGACTCATTCTACGCAACATGATTCTATGGGTGGAATCAGCCTGAAGAAGGGCAGATGAGGATTAGGCTAGATGGATTGGCCATGTTACATTGCCCGTTGTGTCCAGGGATACGCAGGCTAGGTGGATTAGCCATGGGAAATGCAGGATTAAAGGGATAGGGTAGGGAGGTGGGTCTGGATGGGATGTTCTTCGGAGGGTTGGTGTGAACCCGATAGACCAAACAGTCTGTTTCCGTACTGTAGCGATTCTATGGTTCATTAGGGAGAGGCCAGAATTCAGAATCCCAATGGCAAATGAGCTTTCACAATTTCACAAGGTCACTGAACCTTAAAGGCAGGTTGAACTTCCCAACACCAATTAGCTTCTCCCTGAAGGAGGAATATGTGTCTCTGAAAAAGGGCGACACGGTGGCACAGTGGTTAGCACTGCTGCCTCACAGCGCCAGAGACCCGGGTTCAATTCCTGCCTCAGGCAACTGTCTGTGTGGAGTTTGCACATTCTCCCCATGTCTGCGTGGGTTTCGTCCAGGTGCGCCGGTTTCCTCCCACAGTCCAAAAATGTGCAGGTCAGGTGAATTGGCCGTGCTAAATTGCCCGTACTGTTAGGTGAAGGGGTAAATGTAGGGGAATTGGTCTGGGGTGGGTTGCTCTTCAGAGGGTCGGTGTGGACTTGTTGGGCCGAAGGGCCTGTTTCCACACTGTAAGTAATCTAATCTAATCTGACTGCGCACAAGAGGTGTGAGCCTGTAGACTTCTTCCTGGGCTGCAGAGTGAATAGTCACTGTTTTCGCTTTCTTGGGAGTTGTTAATAATGTGATATTGATTGAGGTTGTGGGCCAGCAGACAAAGCTACATTGAGAGCGGGTATCCAGAGGAGGGAGATTGCAGGCCAAAGAAAGGGGGTGAATGAATTGGAAACGGTGGAATGGAAGTTGGGGAAGAGTGCTAGAGTAAGAATGGCACACATGCTTCTGCCATGTCGTTAGACACTGGAGATGATGTCTAAGTAGCATGAACACAGCGAGTTGAATCCAAAGGCCAGGTTTGATGACATTAAGAGTTGACTCCTAAGAGTCTAAATGGGGTGCAGAGGGCATAGTCACAGTGAGAGGGAGGAGTTTGATAGTCATAGGGTCTCAGACAGATACAGAATGGTTTCATATTGGGAAGAAGTGTCATGGAAAGTCAGGGTGCAGGCAGCCTAGAGAACAGAATGGGGTCAGAAGGGGCATGGGCATAGGCTTGGGGAAGGTAGGATATATTTATTATGATAGAGTTGATGTATCAGAGGACGAAGGGAGGTTCAGCTGGTGTTGATGAAGAATGATGAGATAAACTTGGTGGGTGATAGGGAAGGCCAAATGTGCTGCAGCATTTTGAGTAAATTAATTTTCATTTCACTACTAGATACCTCGAACGTAGACACTCACAAATATGCAACCCCAAAAGAGAAGGAGGAACTTTTCAGGTAGAAGGACTAAATTCTGAAATGTTTGGGCTGGTGAAAGCAGCATCCCATTAATCACAAGTTAAGTGGATGGAGAACCATGCTCCACTAAATAGTCAAATGCCCAAGAAAGCAGTATGAGGTCCCATCAAGGTCATGAACTGCAGTAAATTGACTGATTGACATGTCCTGATGTCCCAGGCTGGGAGACAGTGAATTATCAAGGAAGGAGTTGCAGAAATAGCGACATTGTCCTGGATCAGATCCTTTAGTTACCTAGGTAGCTGCTTATGACAGACAAGAAGGAAGGTTTTACATCTTCAATCGCACAGAAATCGTTTTTTGATTGTGTTTCTAGGCTTATGAAAGCAAACTCAGTTGTGTTGGAGGGAGGATACCAGTTCGTAGCTTTCAATGCATGTTGTATCCACACACATGGATGTATAAATGAGAAGTTCTCTGGGACCCTGTGGAATGGCGATCAACATGGTGGGCATAACAAAGTGGAAGAAGGCTAATGGAATGTCATGGTTAGCTCTTGGCCTTAGCTTGGCTTGAAGGACTAGATTTATAGGGGAAACTTGAAAGAATGTTCTAACCAGATGCTGTAATCTTTTGACAGGTCTCCTCAGGCCTGCACGATGATAGCCTGCCTTTTACTGGCCCTTATCCAGCTGAGGAGGAACCAGCATCGGGTGGCCCAGCGCCAGAGCAGCAGAAGCAGTGACAAAGCTTCCAGAACTGCAGGAACCTGGCCACTGGGGTTAAAGATATAGCAAGCTTTTGTCCAAACCCAATATATCAGAGGCCTGCAATGACCTTCAGTTAAGTAGGATACAACCACCTTAGGATGTCTTATGAAGTGGTTAACCATGCTAACCAGGTGCCCAATGGCGAAACAACACCCACATGCCTGAGAGTCCCATCTCACCTCTGAATGTGGATAAAAAGCAAAGCCCTTGGAGCAGCTTTGGAAGTTACTTCATTACTATAGTCCATTATGGTTTTATTGTCCACTAGCATTATGAGGAATCCATGTTACCATGAGCCACAATATATAGTGGGGATTGTATAATATTTAAGTAACTTTACACATGACAGATTGGAAATTGGATCCCAGAATAAAAAGCAACACACAGATAAATAAAGAGATTGTTAGCAAATTAGAACATATGCAGGACCTGAATACTCAATGTGTTTCCTGCCACTTGTCAAGCAATGACCTTGGTCCTTCCACTGAATAATATTGACACATAAAGGTTACAATATTCTGTATATTTATGTCTTTTAGGGAAGGAACTCTATCTTCCTTCCCTGGTCTGGCCTAAATGTCTGTCATACAGAATTGTGATTGACTCACAACTGCCCTCTGAAATAGCCTAGTAGCCATTCCCTTCAAGAGTAACAAGGGAGAGGCAACAAATGCCAATGCTAATGACACTCAAATCCATTTGAAGAATGTAAAAGAAAGTACATATAATGGAGAAGGTATACTATAATGTACCATGACTCTAGTCAGGAGGGATATTAGGAAACATGGTTATGCACAGAGAGTGGTAAAAATTTAGAACTCTGGCTTTGAAAGGATATGGATTCTGGGGAAATTGGAGCTTTCAAGGTTGAGATCTATAGACCTTTGTCAGGTAAGGGTAATGGAGCAAAGGAAGGAAAATGGGGTTTATACGCAGATCAGCCAGTATTGATCTGAATGGTGGAGCACACTCAAAGAACTGAATGGCCTCATCTGGCTCCCTTGCCCATAAAGAAATCCTGTATATAAACCTCAATTTTTAAAGTATTCTTCATGATGAAACCACTAGATGGCACGAAAACATTTGTATTTAACATGATTTTAACTTAGATCTTCATGATATGAAACCACAAAGCTTTCTTCAATCAAGATTAAATTCTTATCAAGGGTGGTATAACACATACCAGTGGACAAGCCAAAAACCTAGACACTTGCCTTTGAGACTAATTCACTCAATCAGAATTTGTTTTAATGATCAAGCATTAACCCAAGAAAAACCAATAGAAAGCAGAGTCAGCAAAGAGAATTTTGTTTTCTGATTGGCAACATATAACTAGTGGGGTGTCAAAACATTCAGTCCTCAGGCTCCTAATAATTACTGCCTATATTAATGACTTGAATGCAGGGATAGAAAATTTAGTCAAATTTACAGATGACACAAAAATAGATAAGGAAGTAAGCTGCAGTGTAGAAATAAGAAATTTACAAATGGATATGAATAGATTAGGTTAATGGGCCAAATTTTGACAGATGAAGTTTAATGTAGATAAGTATGAAGTTAGTCATTTTGGTCAGAGGAATAGCAAGGCAACTTATTATCCAAATGGAGTGAAACTTCAGAGTGCTTTGATGCAGAGGGATATGGGTGTCCTTGTGCACGAGTTACAGAAACATGGCATACAAGTAATAAGGAAGGCAAATGAAGTTTTGGCATTTGTTGCTAAAAGAACAGTATATAAAATTAGGGAAGTGTTGCTGCAATTGTAGAGAACATTAGTGAGAGCGCACCTGGAGCACTACATATAATTTAGGTCCCCTTACTTGAGGAGAAATGAAGATGCATTTCAGGATGAGGAAATTCACTAGACTAATTCCCAAGATGACAAGTTTGTCTTATCAAGGGAGATTGAGGGGTTTAGACCTGAACTGTCTGAAGTTTAGAGGAATGAGAGGAGATCTAATTGAGGTGCGTAGGATACAAAAGAGATTGACAAAGTAGTTGGAGAGGATATTTCCTCATGCGGGGCAATCTAGAATGAATGGTCTTTGTTTTAGGATAAGGGATAGCAGATTTAAAGCAGAGATGAGTAGAAATTAGTTACATCAGGAATCTGTGGGTTTCAATACCTTAGAGAATCATGGATGCTGAGACATTGAGTAAATTTAAGGAGGGAGATGGACAGATTTTTAATTAGTAATGGGTTGAAGAATTATGGAGAGTGGGTGGGAAAGTGGAGATCAGATAAGTGGAGGTACATGAGATCAATCATGATTATATCAAATGGAGCAGGCTCAAGAGGCTGAATGGCATACTCCTATTCCTAGTTTACATGTTCTTATGTGAAGTGACTTCCAATTAAGAAAGAAAGTATTTATATACGTGGTTGCAAAGTGCTTGACAATCAATATTGTCCTGAGGTCATGAAAGTTTTGATGTATGTTCTATATATCCAGAACTACAGGATGCAGAAGAGATTTATAAGAATGGTTCCAGGGGTGAAACACTTCAGTTATAAGGAAAGAATGGAGGACCTGGGCCTGTTTTCCTTGGAGAGGAGAAGGCTAAGAGGAGATTTAATAGATGTTTACAAAATCATGAGGATTCTGGACAGAGCAAATTGGGAGAAACTGTTGCTGCTCATAAGTGGATTGAGGACCAGGGACACAATTTAAAATAGTTTTCAAAAGAAGCAAATTGAGGTGAGAAGAAGTTTTTTTGCTGGTCAAGTGATCTTGGCCTGGAACGCACTCTTGGAAGTGTACAGGAGGCACCAAGAAGGTATTAGATGATTACTTAAATAGAAACAATGTGCAGCTACATGGGGAAAGGCAGGAGATTGGCATGAAGACAAATGCCCAGAGAGCTGGTGCAAACAGAATGGGCCAAATGGCCTCCTTCTACACTGCAACAATTCTGTGACCTTTTTTACTGCAGTAAAATAATCGCTAGTCGTACACAAACATATATTGTCAAGTTACTTCATTTCATAACAAAATCACTATCAAAGATTGATGGGCAATAGGAGAAATGTGCGAGCTATAATTAAAAAAAACACTGCTGTCGTAATAAACTATATTTATCCCCCAGTTAGTCACAGCATTCTGCAAAACAAGTTGAAGTTAATCAGGTTCTCTCTGAGATTAAATGATACAAAATAGATTACAGCACTTAAAGATGGATTTTTTTTTGCAGTGATTTGATTTTTGCTAACTTTTGTGAAGGGTTCATATGACAGTATTCATTTGGCAGCTGCTTTCTGAACAATCTATTTCCCGAGTGAACCTTTGAATAAAAATGACAATGTGATAGAACAAAGCTAGCAAAAGCTGACACTTATACCAGACAATGAACAACTCAAGGATGACCTTGATTGCCAATAGAATCACACAGCATTGAAGGTGGCCATCGGTCATTGTGTCTGTGCTAGCATTTTTGATGGAGCTAAGTAACTAATCCCACTCCACCACTGATTCTTTTTCCCCATAGGTCAGCAATTTTTCCCCTTTAAGTATACTCAATTATAAGTGCAATAATATGCAAAATCAGGTGGCTACACAAGTTTGTACATTAAGTTGTAGATAAACTTATAATTCCTTTCCCATAAATTGCAGGACAATAATAATCTAAGTACGTAAAATGCTAAAGAGAGAAATTCAAACATGAAAACAAATTCAGCGAAGTACATTCTGGACAGCTATAGTCTTTGAAATTTTACGTTAAATATTACACAATTTGTCTAATTTTAAGCTTTCTTATACTTGTCTACTGATAGATTTCAATCTTTACATCAGAAAAACAGAGGGATATTCAAATTTCACCATCACTTCCCTGAATGTCACAACAGTTATTCCAGCACTTCCAACATTCAATCCAATTCACGGAGCGCTGACAACCCATCCAATTCTGACCTTTTACGAAGACTCGATCTCATTCTCTCATTTTCCCAGTTCCTTCCTTATTCACAAAAAAAGTTACGGTCTAATTAGATAAAACATAGAATGTTACAGCATAGTACAGGCCCTTCGGCCCTCGATGTTGCACCGACCTGTGAATTTAATCTGATGCCCATCTAACCCACACCGTTCCATTATTATCCATATGTATGTCCAATATCCATTTAAATGCCCTTAACATCAGCGAGTCTACTACTATTGCAGGTGGGTCATTCGATGCCCCTACTACTCTCTGAGTAAAGAAACTGATATCTGTGCTAAATCTATCGCATTGTTACATGAATGTATATCTAGGGTGCCACATTCACTGCTGCACTGTAATCAGCTGCTGGGTAACAATGAGCAGCCAGATGAAGATCTTCAAGAGCCATTCTATGAAGCTGTGGCATTTTAGGTCAAAACATAATTACTTCAAACTTCTGAGATTAAGAAGACAAAACAGACACATTTCTCAATTCTACTTTTTGTTAGTCTGTAGTCTGCTTCAGGCTGGTTTTCTTATTCTCCCTAATTCAGTTGCTCTGCACATTGTCTAATTTACCACTCCAGTGGTTTCATAACACCAGAAGACCATAAGACATAGGAGCAGAAATTAGGCCATTCAGCCCAACGAGTCTGCTCCACTATTCAATCTTGGCAGATATGTTTCTCAGCTGAAAATGTGTTGCTGGAAAAGCGCAGCAGGTCAGGCAGCATCCAAGGAGCAGGAGAATTGACATTTTGGGCATGAGCCCTTCTTCAGGAATGCTCATGCCCGAAACGTCGATTCTCCTGCTCCTTGGATGCTGCCTGACCTGCTGCGCTTTTCCAGCAAAACATTTTCAGCTCTGATCTCCAGCATCTGCAGTCCTCACTTTCTCCTGATAAGTTTCTCAACCCCATTCTCCCACTTTCTCCTCATGATCCTGGATCCCTTTGATACTCAAGAATCTACGTATCTCCGTCTTAAATATACCCAGTGTACTGGTCTTCACAGTCTTCTGTGGAAATGAATTCCATAGATTCCCCACTCTCTGGCTGAAGATGTTTCTCCTTATCTCCATTCTAAAAGGTCTTCTCTTTACACTAAGGCTATGCCCTTGGGTCCTAGTCTCTCCTACCAGTGGAAACATTTTCCCAAAATCTACTCTGACTAGGTCATTCAGTATTCTGTTTGTTTCATTTAGATCCCCCTCATCCTTCTAAACTCCATTGAATATAGACCCAGAATCTTCAAATGTTCCTCATATATTTAAGCTTTTCATTCCTGGCTCCATTCTTGTGAACCTCCTCTAAACATGCTCCAGCGCTAATATATCCTTCCTGAGATATGGGGCCCAAAACTGCACACAATACTCCAGATGTGGTCTGACCAGAGCCTTATAGAGCCTCAGAAGTACATCCCTGCTTTTAGATTCAGGTCATCTCAAAATAAGTGCCATCATTGCATTAGTCTTCCTAACTACTGACTCAACCTGTAAGTTTAACTTGAGAGAATCCTGGACTACAACCCCCAAGTTTCTTTGCACTTCAGACTTCTGAATTTTCTCCCCATTTAGAAAATAGTCCATGCCTCTACTCTTTCTACCAAAGTTCGTGACTTCACACTATCCCATGTTGTACTCCATCTACCACTTCTCTGCCTACTCTCCTAACCTGTCCAAATTCCTCTGCAGCATCCCCACCTCCTCAATTCTACCTGTCCCTATCTTTGTATCATCTGCAAACTTAGCCAGAGTGCCCTCAGTTACTTCATCTAGATTGTTACAGTACAAAGTGAAAAGTTGTGGTCCCAACAATGAGCTTTGCAGTACACTATTTGTCACCAGCTGCTATCCTAAGAAAGACCCTTTTAACCCCAATCTCTGCTTTCTGCCAGACAGTCCAGCTTCTATGCATGTTAGCACCTTGCCTCTAACACCATGAGCCCTTTTCTTACTCAGAGCCTCCTGGGTGTTACCTTGTCTAAGGCCTCCTTGAAGTCCAGGTAGGTTTTTTTAGATTAGATTAAATCAGATTCCGTACAGTGTGGGAAACAGGCCCTTCGTCCAACAAGTCCACACCGACCCTCCGAAGAGTAACACACCCAGACCCATTTCCCTCTGACTAATGCACCTAACACTATGAACAATTTAGCATGGCCAATCCACCTGACCTGCACATCTTTGGACTGTGGGAGGAAACCAGAGTACCCAGAGGAAACCCACGCAGACACAGGGAGAATGTGCAAACTCCACACAGACAGTCATCTGAGGCTGGAATCAAACCCGGGTCCCTGGTGCTGTGAGGCTGCAGTGCTAACTACTGTGCTGCCCCTTGATGAAACCATGCTGACTCTACCCTATTTTATCACACACTTCCAAGCATTCAAAAATCTCATCGTTCACAATGGATTCCAGGATCTTACCCACGACCGAGGTTCGGCTAATTGGTCTGCAATTTTCTACCTTTTGCCTTATTCCCTTTTAAATAGGAGTGTCACGTTAGTGATTTTCCAGTTCTCTGGGACTCTCCCTTATTCTAGCGATCCATGAAAGATTACCACTAATACCTCCACTATCTCTTCAGCTACCTCCCTTAGAACTCTGAGGTGTAGTCCAGGTGATTTACCACCTTCTGGCCATTCAGTTTTTCATACTTAGCTCTGCCCCTTCACACTCTTGAATTTTTAGGATATTACTCGTGTCTTTCACCATGAAGACTAACACAAAGTAATTATTCAGTTCCTCAACTATTTCCTTGTTCTCCACTACTATCTCTCCGGCATCATTTTCCAGCTACCCAATGTGCACTTTTGCCCTTATATAACTAAAGAAACTCTTATAGTCTTCCTTTATGTTACTGACTAACTTACCCTCATATTTAATCTTCTCCCTCATATTTTCTTTGTTGCTCTCTGTTGGTCTTTGTAAGCTTCTCAATCTTCTAGTTTCCCACTCCCCTTTGCCACATTATATGCTTTCTGTTTTATTTTATGCTATCCCTGACTTCCTTACTCAGCCAGGGTTGTGTCATCCTCCCTGTACCAGGCTTCTTTTTCCTCGGGATGAATCTCTGCCGTGAGTCCTGAATTATTCCCAGAAACTCCTGCTATTGCTGTTCCACTGTCTTTCCTGCTAGGCTCCTCTCACAGTCAATTCTCCCCAGCTCCTCCCTCATGCCTCTATAGTTGCCTTTATTCAGCTATAATACTGTTACCTCTGATTCTATCTTCTCCTTCTCAAATTGCAAAGTAAATTCAGTCATATTATGATCATTACCTCTTCAGGGTTCCTTCACCTTAAGCTCCCTTACCAAGTTTGCCTCATTGCACAACACTAAATCCAGTTTTTACCTCATGGGCTCCACCACAAGTTGCTCCAAAAATCCATCTCGTAGACATTCCACAAATTTCTTTTCTTGCAATCCACTATCAACCTGATTTTCCCAGCCCACCTGCATATTGAAATCCCCCATGATCACGGTAACTTTGCTTTTCCAACGTACCTTTTCTATACCCTGGCATATTTTGCACCCCATCTCCTGACTACCATTTGGAGGCCTGTACATAATTTGAACAATGATTTTTTTTACCTTTGCAGTTCCTCAATTCTACCCATCTGACCCTACCTTGTCTCTTACTATTGATTTAAGTTCATTTCTTACTAATAAAGCAACCCCACCCCCTCTGCCCACCTGCCTATCTTTTCGATAGGATGTGTATCCTTGAATATTCTTCTCGTAATCCTGACCCCCTTGCAGCCACGTCTCCATCCTGCCCACCGTGTCATACCTGCCAGTTTCAATCTGCTCATTTACCTTACTCCTTATCCTGTGTGCACTCGGATATAACACCTTCAGTCCTGTATTAACCATCCCTCTTCTCATTGTCATTCATTTGTTCAATGTGCTTGAAGTTTCATTGCTAACCTTTTCCTTACACTCTGTCCTATTTGTGTCTGTGCTGGAGATTTTAATAACCTCTCCTAAGTTCTGCAGTCTTACCTCCTCCTTTAATTTCCCCTATAACTGAGCTCCCCTACTAATTTATTTAAAGCCCTGTCTACAGCCCGAGCTATGTGATTCGCTAGGACTCTGATCCCAACACGGTTCAGATGAAGAGTATCCCATCGGAACAGGTCCCCGTTTCCCCAGTAGATACCAATATCCCGTGAATTCAAAACCATTTCTCCCACACCAATCTTTGAGCCACGCATTTACCTGCTTAATCTTATTGACCCTGTGCCAATTAGCTTGTGGCTCAGGTAGTAATCCAGAGATTATTACCTTTTTGGTCCAGCTTTTTAATTTAGCTCCTAGCTGTTCATACTCCCTTAGCAGAACCTCTGCCCTAGTTTTATCTATGTCATTAGTACCTACATGGACCACAAGTATTGGATCTTTACCCTCCCACTCCAAGTTCTTCTGCAGCCCAGATAAGATATCCCGAACCCGAACACCAGGCAGGCAACACAACCTTCAGGACTCTCGATCCTGGTCACAGAGAACACTGTCTATGCCTCTAACTATACCATGCCCAATTACAACAACATTTCTTCTGTCTCCCCCCACTTGTTTGGCTCCCTGCACCACCATGCTGTGGTCAATTGGCTCATCCTCCCAGCAGTCCTCATTCCCATCCACATTGGGAGCAACACTCTTGAACCTTTTGGACAAGAACAGGGACTGAGGCCCCTGCAACTTCTGAATCCCTCTACCTACCTCACTCATAGCCACAGTCTCCTGTTCTTGACCACTGGCTGAATTCAAATTAGTAAGTCTAAGGGGTGTGACTGTCTCCTGAAACACAGCGGCCAGGTAACTCCCCCCCCCGCTCCTGGGGCGATCTAAGATGGTGGCGATCTGAGAAGATCGCACTGCAGAGCTTCGTATCACAGCACAAGCGGAATGATCCTTTAACCCGCCCAACCCAGGCCATTGTGATTTCTTGGGACTCCGGAAAGATCGTGGAGTCCCAAGAAACTTCTAAAAATTAACTTACCTGTGTTTTCAGCTGTCCAGAGATGCCAAAACAAAGGGAGGAGGAGCATCTGAGGCTGGGCCTGCAGCTCAACCTGCAGCAGCCTCGGAGCCGATTACTCTCCAGGCCCTGGTGAACCAGCTCTCGAAATCTCGCGAGAAGCTGGGGAAACAGATTGAGGAGAAGCTGGCTCCAGTCTCTCTCATGCTGCAGAAGTATGAGCAGCAGCTGGGAGACCTGGAGAAGAGGATGGATGAGGTGGAGCACAGGGTTACAGTGGTGGAAGCTGATGCCAGTTCATCCAAGGATGAGATCCAAGCCCTGAAGACGCAGGTTTGTAATTTGCGCGACCAAGTGAATGATCTTGAGAACAGGGGCAGGCAAAAAACATTCGGATCATTGGTCTGCCTGAGGGTAAGGAAGGTGAGCGGCCTGTGGGATTTGTTGAGGATTGGCTTCTGAAATTCCTTGTCTTGGAGGCTGGCATGAGACGATTGGAGATAGAGAGGGCTCACCGGGTCGCAGCGCAGAGATTGGGTCTGGGTCAAAGTCCTCGTCCTCTCCTGATGTGGTTCCATCATTGCTGGGATAAGGAGTGTCATGGAGGATTCCAGAGTCCAGGGGAAGGATCCGAAGGCCCTAATTTACAAGGGCTCTAAGATCATGTTTTTTCAGGCATTCTCAGCGGCAGTGATCCAGAAACGAAAATCTTACGATGGTGTCAAGAGAAGACGGAGGGAGCTTGGGATTCAGTTCCTCCCTGAGATACCCGGCAGTACTTCGGATCACCTTAGATGGATCCATACGTCTCTTTGACACATCGGAGAAAGCAAGAGATTTTGTGGACAAACTAACCTAATTTGAACAATTGTAGTATGTATAAATAGTGTTGTTTGGATATGTGCTTATCATTCGGTAACAGAAAGTGAGAAAATCCAGTTGGAGCTTTATTTTTCTTTTTTTTTTCCTCTATTGATAGTAATTCAGCTTAAACTATGTCTGGCGGTGGTTAAGACGTACATTTTCAATTTCTAAGATAGGATATACCAAAGGATAGACGGGATATTTATTTCCCCTTTTTTTAATAAAGGAACGTGCTTTTATTCATACTGATATTCTATAGGGTATTTATTCTTTTCAGCTTGTGTTTGCGGTGCGGCTCTAGGTGGGAGAAGTAAAGGTGGTTGGGATGGTTAGGTGCCTATTTATGGGCATTTTGGGATGGGTAATTGCCCCCTCTGGGTAGGGGGTGAGTTCCCCTACTCAGCTCTGTTGGCACTTTATATGTTGGTTTATTTCTTGGTTTTTGTTATTTTTTATTCTTAATAATTTTGTAGGTTTGTTAAATGTAGTGGTTTTAGTTTATGTAGTTTTTATATTTGGTGGATCATGTGACACTACGTCTCAGCAGTTTGTGGTTCAGGTTCCTCCTCTCTGCAATTTAAATGTAATTGCAGAAGATTATGGCTAATGGTTTGATTAAATGGTGTACCTGGAATATCAAGGGAAGTCACTCACCAATTAAGAGGAAGAAGGCACTCTTGAATCTTAGAAAGGAGAAGGTGGATATTGCTTTGTTACAGGAGACACATTTGGATGACAAGGGGCATCTGAAATTGCAGCAGAATGGCTTTGACTGAGTTTATTTTTCATCATTTAATACCAGAAGTAGGGGAGTGGCTATATTGGTTAGGAAAAGTATCTCACTTAAATTGTTGGAATGTGTTAAAGACACACACAGGAGGTTTTTAATTCTTAAAGCCTTGATAAATGGGGAAGAATACGGTGTTTTAAATGTTTATTGCCCTCCAGCTCATCCCCTTAAATTTTTGGTAGATAATTTTTCTAAACTGATAAGTCTCGAGTCCCGACACATCATTATAGGGGGATATTTTAACAGTCTCATGGATCCCACAATAGACAGATTGCCCAAAGGTCCCTCGATACCCTCTGTACAAACTAAAGAGGTAATGGGTCTGTGTGGGTAACAAGGGTTGGTGAACGTCTGCAGGCGTCTCCACCCTATAGGCAGGGATTTTACGTTTTTCTCCAATCCCACGAGGATTGATTTTTTTCTGACTCCTGCAGTAACCCTGGATCTGGTGGCATCTTGTACGATTGGTAATATTACCAACTCTGATCATGCTCCAGTGTACCTTATAGTTAAGTAAAGGACGTTACAGTAGGTTCAAGGTACTGGCGAATGGATTCCTTTATCCTTATGGTAGTGAGTTTGTGGAGTATTTCTCCAGGGAATTTCAGGTGTTCCTAGACATCAACATAGCTCCTCCGTTCTCTGGGAAACTGCCAAAGCTTATGCCAGGGGGTTAGTTATTTCATATTCCACCAGTAGGAAGCGGCAGAAGGGTGAGCAGCAACGTCTCCTTGAAGCACGGTTGAAGGCAGCCGAGAAGGCCTACTTTGACAAACCCTCGTTGGTCAAACTACAGAGGATTACGGCACTGTGGTCTGCACTAAATACCATGCTCATGCAGACGGCAAAGAAGGAGCTGGCTTTTACAAAGCAAAGGTTATACAAGCATGGTGACAAGCCAGGCAAATACTTAACGTATCTCGCCAGAAAGAGGATTGCCCCACAAACTATTACGGCGATTAGGGAGGGGTCTGGGAACCTAACATGTGATTCTAAAAAGATTAATGTGGCGTTCCAGAGATTTTACTCTAAGTTATACCAATCTGAGTATTGAGAGGAGGGGCAGGCCAAAACGGAATCCTTTTTTAGAGATTTGAAGCTCCCGGGTGTGACTCCCGAACAACAGTCCTTTCTCAATGCCCCATTATTAGAGCAAGAAGTGCAGGATGCTGTGAGGCAGCTTCAGAGTGGAAAGGTGCCCGGTCCTGATGGACGTCCCAATGAATTCTATAAGGAATTTATAAGTATACTGTCAGGCCCGATGCTGAATATGTTTAATGATTCATACAGTCGTGATCATCTCCTATCATCTCTGAGAGAGGCCAATATTTCACTTATCCTTAAAAAAGGGAAGGACCCAGAAGACTGTGCTTTGTACAGGCCCATCTCGCTCGTAAATGTGGACTTCAAAATCCTCTCTAAGACTTTCGCGTTAAGGCTGGAGACTCTGTTACCTTCTATTGTTAAAGAGGATCAGATGGGCTTTATAAAGGGTCGTAGATCCTCCAATAATGTTAGGAGGCTGCTTAATGTAATTCAAGCATGTCAACAACAGTCAATACAGGGATTGGTGATTTCTTTAGATGCAGAGAAGGCATTTGACCGAGTTAAGTGGCCATATCCTTTCTATGCTCCAAAGCGGTTTGGTTTGGGCGAAGTCTTCATAAGATGGGTAAAGATTCTCTACGGTGTACGTCTCGCAGCGGTCATTACCAACGGGGTACGGTCAAGCAATTTTGATTTTTTAGGGGCAGCCGGCAGGGCTGTCCCCTTTCACCACTGCTTTTTATGTTGATGATTGAACCATTGGCAGAGGCCATTGGTGGGGATCCCAATATATCAGCTCCAGAAGTGGGGTCAAAATTTCATAAGATTTCGTTGTATGCAGACGATGTCCTAATTGTTTTGACAAATCCAGCAGTTTCAGTGCCTTGCCTGATACAATGCATTCACACGTTTGGCGCTTTTTCAGGGTATAAGATTAATTTTGCTAAATCAGAGGCTATGCCTATGGGTGGTCTTATGAAGGAGCTGGCTCTTGAGGGCGACTATAGATTCCCATTTAGGTGGTCACAGGGGGGGTTTGTGTATTTGGGCATATTCATTACTCCAGTTCTGGATTGGCTGTTCAAAGCCAATTTTACTCAATTATTTGGAAAAATTGAACAAGACCTTCAAAGATGGGAGGCATTTCCAGTCTCGTAGTTGGGTCGGATAGCGCTTATTAAGATGAATATTCTCCCTCGTTTTCTATACCCTATACGAATGCTCCGCCTGATTTTCAATAAGCAAACACTCCGGAGACTGAACAGCTGGTTCAGCTTTATCTGGCATTGTAAGCAGCCCCTTATTAAATTAGCAAAACTGCAGTTGCCTCAAAGATTGGGGGGAGTGGACCTTCCAGTTATGCTCACTTTTGACCTACGTGAGTGATTGGGTTTGTGGAGATCCTCGTTCAACATGGCTAGATATCGAAGCCTTCGAGGAGAAAGTGAGGGCTGCAGATGCTGGAGATTCCTGAAGAAGGGCTTATGCCCGAAACATCGATTCTCCTGTTCCTTGGATGCTGCCTGACCTGCTGCGCTTTTCCAGCAACACATTTTCAGCTCTAGATATCGAAGCCTCCCAGGCAAGGTGCCCCCCCCTTACCAGTTTGCTGTTTTTGGACAAGGTGAGGACAGTTAGGGAATATTGCCATAACCCAATAGTCATCAATACTGATAAAGCATGGAGAGCAATTTGGCAGAAGGCAGGCAATATTGGCAAAACATCTTTGTTTATACCTTTAGTGGGTATGCTGGGTTTTCAACCGGGGATGATAGATTCAGGATTTAAATGTTGGGCAACTAGGGGTGTGTCTTGCATGGGCGATTTATTTGAGGAAGACGTAATGATGTCCTTTGATCAGTTAGTACGGAAATAGGAGTTATCTATTAGAGACCTCTTGTTTTTTATTCAAAAAAGACCACACTTTTGACTGATCCCTGCAAATCTGACATAGAGAGTGGGGGTGCTAAGGGCTAAGAGTACACTCTCTGTCAGTACTTTATATCGTCAATTGGCGAGTGCCACCTCAGATGAGTCTGATCGAATCTGCAAGATGTGGGAAAGAGAGCTGGGTGTTGAAGTTTTCTCAGAGGCATGGGAGGATATTTGGGAGAATGCAAGGAAGATATCAATTTGCAATAGCACCCGTGCTTTACAGATGAAGATTCTCCACAGGGTCTACTTAGCCCCAGACCATTTGTCAAAATTTAAACCAGGGGTACCTTCAGCATGCCCCAAGTGTAAGGTCTGTACGGGTACTCTTACCCATTGTCTTTGGACTTGTGACAGGCTTCAAACATATTGGAGCGCTGTGACAAGTGCAATGGAGAGGATTTTAGGTGTAGGGGTGGAAAAGGACCCTATTTCTCTCCTTTTGGGCCTACCCACTTTATTTCCTGCAGACGTGCATAAGAAAAAACCTTTCAATATTCTCATGTTCTGGGCAAGAAAGAATATCTTACTAGGTTGGATGTCCGAAAAAACCCCCAGGCCTGTCGGGTTGGCGGAAGATTGTTATGGAGCATATTCCCCTGGATTTTCTCACAAATATGGTACACCACAAAACTGAGAATTTTTATAAGACATGGCAGCCCTTTTTGGAATACCTGGACACAGATTTATCTGTCACACTAACAAGGGCTTTTATATGGCTGTAATGATTGCGTTTCACGAGTCCAATATTCATTGGAGGAACTGTGAGCATATGAATGTTTTATTTGGCTGCGCTGAGTTATTACTGTTTACTTGTTTGATGTTGGCTATTTGTTTATTTAGTTAAATAACTAGTTTGGGGTTTTTTTAAATTCTATTTTTTTCTATGTATGTTTATACATTTGTACATGAGGGTGGGTTGGTTTTTTTTATTATTTGGGTGTTTTTAGTTCTGTTTTGAATTGCATTGTTTTGTATTTACTGTAATATTTAAAAAATCTATTTTTTCTCAATAAAAATAGATTAGTAAAAAATTTTTAAAAAACTCTCCCCCTCCCTGATGTGTCGCAATGTTTGAAGCTCAGACTCCAGCCCATCGACTCTGAGCCAGAGTTCTTCCAGCCTTTACTACAGACATGTCACTGGGAACCACAATGGAGTCCAAATGCTATCACATTGTGCAGAAGCAGTGGTTCAGTGGTTAGCACTGTTGCCTCACAGTGCTGTGGACTTGGGTTTGATTCCAGCTTCAGGCAACCGTCTGTGTGGAGTTTGCACATTCTCCCCCTGTATGCATGGGTTTCCTCTGGTTTCCTCCCACAATCCAAAGATGTGCAGTTAGGGTGAATTGGCCTTGCTAAATTGCCATAGTGTTCAGGGATGTGTAGGTTAGGTGCATTAGTCAGGGGAAATGTAGAGTAATAAGATAGGGAATGGGTCTGGGTGGGTTACTCTTCGGAGGGTAGGTATGGACTTATTGGGCCAAATGGCCTGTTTCCACACTGTTAGGATTCTATGAAACAACACATCACCTGACCCTCGATCCTTATTTTATTGAATTGTTTTTGCATTTTTTTTATTTTTAAACTGATTTGGTACCTCTGCTTATTCAAGTTGTAACCAATAAATTAACAAGATTCACTTTAACATAATTCAAATTTAGCAGTCCCCTTATTAACCAATCAAATCACAGCACTCCTGTGACGTCTGTTCAGTTTCTCCTCAGTCAAAACCGTTTTGAATCAGAATGTCTTGCCTTCCCAGACTTCTCTCTGTTTGCACCCACTCAGCATCAGCCCTGAAATACTTACTCTACTACCAACAAATTTTGCTGTAGCACATCTCTCTACACATCTACCCTCCCCCTCCATCCTCCCCGACCCACCACTTTTCTTTTAGGTTCAAGAAGGAGGAAAGGAGGAAAACAGTACTATGATGTTCATGAAGAATATTTTAAAGAACATATATGTGAAAAGTTTCATAGGGAAAGATTGGACTCCTTAGACCAAGAAAGAGGCTATCATCAGAGAGGTGCCTGTCAGCGTGGATGGGATGTAGAAGTCCAGCTGAAGAGGCAGGAGGAACAAGTTGCTGTACAGCAAGTTCAGATCCAGTCCTTTTTGCCCTATTACCCTAACCAAGGGATTCTCCCAAAAAAGGTGTTGGAATTGTATGTGTGTGTGTGTACGTGCGCACGCACGCACGGGCAAGAGGCTCAGGCTTATGTGGAGTGCTGTGGACTTGCTCTCCAGTTGGTGCAAAATCCAAATTTAATTGAAACAGGAGCAGAAGTGGTAACCATTACTAAGCGTCTTGCTGAGGGGTGTGAGCTGATTAATGCCTGTTCTGTCATCCTAATTTCACAGGAGTTATCAACTATCTTGGCTGTATCAGGCACTCTTTGTCTGTCCTCAATCACACTTTTCCATTGCCTGGCCTTATTGCTAGTCCATGATCTCATCGATAATCCATTGGAAGTAAGGGAGTTAAGAATGATAAGAGCATGGCAAATGGAAAGCGTGTCTGGGGCTGCTATAAGCAGCACTTACAAGACAGTTAGAAGGGGTTCAGGCGTCTTTGACTTTGCCCTGCATACTTGATGTGTATCAGCCTGGAAATGGCTTAGTCACTGGGTGAAGAGCTGAGCATCACACCAGGATAAGCCAGGTACTCGAGATGTCATCAATGGGGACACAGAGAGAAACACCAAGAAGTACAGTATTGAAGGTTCACAAGGCTGACTGGAATGATGGTCCAATCACACAAGGGTAATCAAACTATCAGGGTTTGTAGTAAGATGCAGGATGTCTGGGACTCTGAACTCTACAGTGTCATCAACTGGTTAGACACAGGTGGCAATACCTCTAATGCTGAACCGATAGTTGTAGGGCAGCCTCAAAAATGTTTTGAAAAGGCAAGTTACTTAAGGCTACAAGTCTGGAGGATAACATGCGGGCAAGCAGATTACCCAGCAGTGTTGCTGAACTTCAAGTGTCCATGTGATTGCTGAGGAGAGTTGGATCATGATTAGGAATCCTGGAATTGACCTGGCTTTAATGAACCCCTGAAGGTCTACTCCATCCTTGGAAAGCGGTCCAAGTATGTTCTACCATGAGGCAGAAATTAAAGTAATAATAGTTGCCAGTCAGAGGATTCTTGGAGACCTGACCATCCTAGACTCCAGTGTGGATGACAGAGCCTGGATCCTTTAAGAGGTGACACAGTAGATAATAGACGAAGAAGGTCTTCTCAAACAAATATTGGAGATAACTCCAACCTCTGCCATTTGCCAGGATCAGTGGTGTAAGAACTGTCACTAATACGGACCCAAACATGCTAGCCATCCTGGTACAATTGAATGTGCTGATCACGCAACTGTTTAGCAAGCAGTCACTACATGCTGTGTGTTGTTGCCAGGAAGTCAAGTTTCAAGCAGAGTAATATGCAATGGGACCTCTGGCAACAAGTGGCTGCTGTGAGGGAGGACACTCAACTGGAGGCTACTGTGAGGAAGGGCATTGAACAGGGGACTGGTGTGAGGGACAGCACTGAACAGGCGGCTGCTGTGAGACAGGGTACTGAACAGGGGACCACTGTGAGGGAAGACACTGAAGAGGGGGCTACTGTGAGGGAGTGCACTGAACATGGGACTACTGTGAGGGAGGGCACTGAACAGGGCCACTGAGTAATTGAATAGTCCCTGGAGGAAAGGGTGTCTTTGGAAGAAAGCCTCATGGGAAGAAGGCAAAGATTTCCTCAACTGATGTAAACTATGGGTTTAATGTCATGCAAGTACTGTGTCTCCCTTGTTTAACCTTAATTCCCCTTCATGTTTGGAACAACCCAATGCCAGTGGAACAAAGAATCCCTGCCTCATGATCTTTGGGCTGTCTGTTCAAATCTCACATTACACCATTATATCACAAGTAACAGAGAGAAGTTTGGATTTGAACTTTTGAAAACAGAAAGACTTAATTTGTAAAGTTCAGTGAACTAATTTAAACTTTGAAAAGCAGATTTGCTTCTGTGCCATGTAAATAGTTCTCACCTTTGTCAGGATTTGTCTGATTCCGCCCAATACTTTTCACTTATCTATATCTCATTCTCTGCCATATCTGCTGTTATTGCTGGTTTACACTTCAATTTTGTGTCAATAATCCGCTGATATAAAGCTGTGTCTCAAGAACTCAAATAGCCTGCAGCTTCATAGGAAAAGACAAAGCTCACAAAATTTCTAAAATATACTGAACAAACATTTATCTTCTGAAGTCAACTAATCTCTGGGGTTTTGATTCATCTTTTAATACATCAGCCACTGAATCTCTCAAAGCACCAGTCATTTCTATTCATAAGTACTTGGGAAGGGAATAACTGGACAGCCTTGCTACAACCCATGGCTGATACTGCTCTGGACCAGGAGAAGGTGAAGACTGCAGATGCTGCAGATTAGAGTCAAGAAGAATAATGCTGGAAAAGCACTGCAGGTCAGGCAGCATCTGAGGAGCAAGAGAATTGACATTTCAACATAAGCCCTTCATCAGGAATGTGGGGGGGTGGGGGGGGGGGGGGGTTCAAGGAGCCAAGGGAGCTGTGAGATAAATTGTGAGAAGATCTCTGTTAGGTGATGTTTGACTATTTGCCCCAAAACTGCCTTGTTGCAATGGGGAACTTGACATTTTGACCCTCCACTCTACAATAACATAGTGCAACATAAAAATTTCCACACAACAGGGATTGTCCTTATTATCATCAACTGTGATAAAGATATCATATTCCTTCAATAGTGCAGCAAAGCTCCTGCTGATTTGAATCTCAATGTACAGAAAACAGGATGACCACAATAAAGATTTTCAGGAGACTAAAGGAAGTCTTGACAGGTCTGGATAAAATAGCGCCCAGTTTTCTCATCACCATTATTCTGGAAGAGTTGAGCTGATCCCCAGCTTTAATTTGGGGATTGAAAAATCCATACATTACCCCAACCTGTGGGGAGCCATCCATGGATAATTGTATGTAACTAACCCACATGCAAGTACATGTGCAAATAACTGTTTCATTGTCATGGAAATGTCTGTCAGGTAAGAACTTAACCCAGGGCCTTCATGCTATGACAGGCAGAGGCAAAAATACATGTTCTTGATCATATTTATTCCTCAGCAACATAACTAAGGTAATTGATCCATCATTTAGCTTCATGCTATTTTTGGGACTGTGCTGTTTGGAATTGGTTGCCATATTTATCAACAGGATAACAATATTTACACTTCAAAATGTTCATTAATTGTAATTCATTTTGAGACACCTCTATGTAAACGCAAGATTTTCTCCTCAATAATTATTAGAATTATTGAGGAGAATTACCTTTACTGCCCAGTGTCTAACCATGAGATAGCAAGGTCCAGTTGTCCATATGTTACATGAACTGAATATTGTGAAATGTCAGAGCCAATCACTTTGCTTGTCATGTTAATTCTTCGCCAAAGCCCCAATTCCCTTCTGAACTGCCATGTCTTGCTCGTGTTCCAAAGAAGCTCAAAGCAAGCTCAATAAATAACACCTTAATTTTCAACTTGGCCCTCTACAGCATTCTGGACATAACAGTGAGTTCAATGGCTTTAGTTCATAGCCTTTGCCTCCATCTTGGTTGATGTGTTTTCTTTTCTTCGCTCTTTCATTGGGTTGGATTAGTGGATCCCTCCTTTGCTGCATTCAGATTTTCTTAACGTAGCTGTTCCTACCTCTTTGGACCTTTTTTTTGGCAGTGGTCTCATTTCACTGTATTCCACCCATTTCATTCAATTACAAATTAAAGTATATAATATTTGAAATGGTAATAGCTAAAGTATAAATGTCAATACAGAAGTACAGCAGTTGACAATTGGACATGAAGACAAATCATCAACTCTGGTTTGCATCATGAAACGGGTAAATCAAAGTGTCACCCACATCAGTTTCAAGCCATTGACGTAGACAGGATATTTCCTCATATGGGTAGCAGATTTAAAACAGAGATAAGGAGAAATTACTTCTCTCAAAGATCATGAATCTCTGGAATTCTGTATTCCAGTGTTATGAACCAGGTTAGACCCCTTCAAAACAATTTAAGAAAGTAGCCCAAAACCTATCTGTTGTTTTAAGCAGATATAAAGTGAATATTCCAGGAGTAACACAGCTGGTCAAACCACTCCGTTTTAAGCAAAACAGAATTTATTTACACACAAACAAAAGAAATCTGAATTTACAATAACATAACTACTTGAAAATCCAACTGACATGAAAACGCAATTTAACAAAGAGCTGTTCCGATTTCCTGCAGCATCCCATAAACACCCCTTGGCAAAAAGGTCAATTAAAACACAGGTTCTTACAGGAAGTAGATTGCAGAGAGAGTCAGCCAGAAAACCCTTGTTGAATCATGGAACCTTTTCTTCCCAGCAGGACTCTTTGACCAGCAGCTTCAAACAGACTGTTTGCTAAAACCAAACCAAACCAGACCAAACTAGAAAAAAAAACTGAACTGGGAGAACTGGCCACACCCCTTTCAAGTGTACAAATGTTTTAAAAAAATCACTTAAAAGCCTTTTCAAGTAGATATTTCCAGACACATCAGAACCTTTGCCTTTACAACCCCTCTCGAGAAATAAACCAAGGACAAAATAATCTTGTTAAAGGAGCAGCGTCATCAAATCCAGAATGTGGTGGATACTGTCTTGAGGGACTGACTTATCTATTCTTGCAGTTATGTTCATCGTTAGACAGGTGGATTCTTATTGCAGTCAGGTCTATATGAAAGATGCTTTCTCAGAAATGATTACTTTACCTGCAGATTCCTTCCCAAAAACTGGAACCTGATCCTTTACTATATTCATTATCACTCTCTTTGGTTGTTGCACTATGAAGTCTTTTGTTTCTAATCTTTCCTGCACTCTGCCATATCTGGTGAAACATCATCATGACCTGGAACATTAACTCTTGTTTTTCTCTCCACAGTTGCTACCTAACAGGTGAGGTGTCAGAAGACTGGAGGTTGGCAAACGTGGTGCCACTGTTTAAGAAGGGTGGTAAGGACAAGCCAGGAAACTATAGACCGGTGAGCCTGATGTCGGTGGTGGGTAAGTTGTTGGAAGGAATCCTGAGGGACAGGATGTACATGTATTTGGAAAGACAAGGACTGATTAGGGATAGTCAACATGGCTTTGTGTGTGGGAAATCATGTCTCACAAACTTGATTGTGTTTTTTGAAGAAGTAACAAAGAGGATTGATGAGGGCAGAGCAGTAGATGTGATCTATATGGACTTCAGTAAGGAGTTCGACAAGGTTCCCCATGGGAGACTGATTAGCAAGGTTAGATCTCATGGAATACAGGGAGAACTAGCCATTTGGATACAGAACTGGCTCAAAGGTAGAAGACAGAGGGTGGTAGTGGAGGGTTGTTTTTCAGACTAGAGGCCTATGACCAGTGGAGTGCCACAAGGATCGGTGTTGGTCCTCTACTTTTTGTCATTTACATAAATGATTTGGATGCGAGCATAAGAAGTACAGTTAGTAAGTTTGCAGATGACACCAAAATTGGAGGTGTAGTGGACAGCAAAGAGGGGCACCTCAGATTACAACAGGATCTTGACCAGATGGGCCAATGGGCTGAGAAGTGGCAGATGAAGTTTAATTTAGATAAATGCGAGGTGCTGCATTTTGGGAAAGCAAATCTTTGCAGAACTTATACACTTAATGGTAAGGTCCTAGGGAATGTTGCTGAACAAAGAGACCTTGGAGTGCAAGTTCATAGCTCCTTGAAAGTGGAGTCGCAGGTAGACAGGATAGTTTGGTATGCTTTCTTTTATTGGTCAGAGTATTGAGTACAAGAGTTGGGAGGTCATATTGCGACTGAATAGGACATTGGTTAGGCCACTTTTGCAATATTGCGTGCAACTCTGGACTCCTTCCTATCGGAAAGATGTTGTGAAACCTGAAAGGGTTCAGAAAAGATTTACAAGGATGTTGCCAGGGTTGGAGGATTTGAGCTATAGGGAGAGGCTGAACAGGGTGGGGCTGTTTTCTCTGGAGTGTCGGAGGCTGAGGGGTGACCTTATAGAGGTTTACAAAATTATGAGGGGCTTGGATGGGGTAAATGGGGAAAAAAAAAGTCATTTCCCTGGAGTTGGGGAGTCCAGAACTAGAGGGCATAGGTTTAGGGTGAGAGGGGAAAGATATAAAAGAGACTTACGGAGGAACTTTTTCACGCAGAGGGTGGTATGTGTATGGAGTGAGCTGCCAGAGGAATGGTTGAGGCTGGTACAATTGCAACATTTAAGAGGCATTTGGAATGGTATATGAATAGGAAGGGTTTGGAGGAATATGGGTCGGGTACTGGCAGGTGGGACTAGATTGGGTTGGGATATCTGGTCGGCATGGACAGGTTGGACCGAAGGGTCTGTTCCCATGCTGTACATCTCGATGACTCTATGACTCTAACCTGGTAAATATTTCCCGTATTTCTTGCTCTAATTTCAGATTTCCAGTGTCCACAATATTTTACTTTTGTACTTAGCTTACTAATATACAGATATCATGAACAATCTAGTGAGGTAAAATAAATAAAAAAAATTAAGCAGCATGTTCATTTTATTGATTACAGCTGCTCAAATCATAAAATTCAATTCCCAACTTCAACATATCCCATATTAGTTCCTTTCATTAAACCACAAACTATGGCATATTATTCCAGTTAGTGAACTCACTTGATGACTTTTTGGTTGACCTTTCACTGAACTTAAGACCATAAGACCATAAGACATAGGAGTGGAAGTAAGTCCATTCGGCCCATCGAGTCCACTCCGCCATTTAATCATGGCTGATGGGCATTTCAACTCCACCTACCAGCATTCTCCCCATAGCCCTTAATTCCTTGTGACATCAAGAATTTATCAATCTTGAAGCCATTCAGCGTCCCGGCCTCCACTGCACTCTGCGGCAATGAATTCCACAGGCCCACCACTCTCTGGCTGAAGAAATGTCTCCGCATTTCTGTTCTGAATTTACCCCCTCTAATTCTAAGGCTGTGCTCACGGGTCCTAGTCTCTTCGCCTAATGGAAACAATTTCTTAGCGTCCACC
Organism: Chiloscyllium plagiosum; assembly: GCF_037043375.1. Classification (NCBI taxonomy): domain Eukaryota; kingdom Metazoa; phylum Chordata; class Chondrichthyes; order Orectolobiformes; family Hemiscylliidae; genus Chiloscyllium; species Chiloscyllium plagiosum. The sequence goes on along the minus strand of NW_028270163.1, from coordinate 48,513,121 downwards.
CTTTTTTTTTTAAACTGGTTCTATCTCAGAATAAAGGCAGAATCTGTCTTGTTGCCTGTGAAATATTCTACACAGTTCATTACTAATAAAACATGTTTATCCAGTGCTGTTAGTATCTGAGACAAAGAAAGGACGCAATTCAAATCTAATTTTCAAATCAATTAAATTAAAACACTGGCAAGTTAAAGAAAACAACTCTTACACAAATGAAGTTAACTTTTCCCAAACTAGACTGACAGCCTGAAAATCACATATACTACCCATTATGATGAACCTTATTGGGTTGCTGAGCTCTGTCTACTCATGCAGTAAGGGTCTTTTTAGTTCAAAAATGGGTCTACCACAGAGTTTTTGCTGGTCTAATCTACGCTGGGGGAAATAGCTGCCAGGTGTCCCTTCTTATCCCTGCTTTCTGAGCCTTTCTGGAATGTTCTCTGACTTCAGCCAATGGGATCACACGGCAGGGATCACAACACCCAATGAGGTTAGGCCAGGTCACCCTAGGTGCACCCAACCCCTTTCCAAGACACGATTACTCCAAGATGCCAAGTGGTCTGGCTTAAACCAGGAACATACAAACGTAAAGTCTCTCCCTATTTATCTGGCTGAGTATTGAACTTAATGAGTTTTGAACACTCCTGTTTAATATGCAACACAGATCTGGTCTGGCCCTTGTTTACTTTTGACCTGTGGTAACGTTGGCCTCTTTGCAATCCATCAAGCATTGCTTGTGGAAACTGTTCAGCCAATTTTATGCTGTTTCGAGTTATTTAATGGCTATTTGGCCACAGTCTCCTCCCCTTCTCTCTCACCAGCTGAAGTGACCCTGACCCAGCTGTTTTGCGCTCAATTTGTGCCCTAACTCAATAGGAAGTTGACAACGTGACTTCCAATTCCCTCCCTCTCCAATGATTGGCGAGTAGATTCCAAGTTAGTCACTATGAACATAAACAATGTATGATCAGAAAAATTAATAGCAAGAGTCAATCATTCAGCCCCTTGGGCCTGCTCCTTTGATGAGATCTTGGGTGATCTGGTTCTGCCCGCAACTCCACATTTCTCTGACCCTCAGTAAGTATTGATTCCAGTGACATAAACAATCTAATAATGGCCAAAGTCCTTCTTGGTAAATAATTTGTGGTAACTAAATCCTATTGAGTTTAAAAAATCTAGCAGCATCCCAATGACAATAAGTGTGGATATCGTTGGGATGTTAAATAAATTTCCCTATTCCCGAACAAACTGGATAGATATTTGACTTACCACAGAATTGTGGGCAATATTTCCTACAACTGTTGTTCGGCTTCTAAAAAGTAAGATGATAGGTTTAAGGCTACCTAGAAAGGACATTAAGATGTTTGCGTGGAAGTTACTCAGAGATCGCATAACGTGAGATTGAGAAGTTTTATCTAGCAATTCACTACTGGAAATCAGATGATTTGGTAGTTGAATCCTAACACCACAATAAGTACAGGTACAAGTTACACTTAGAGCTTCAGTACTGAACTCTCTGATTTGTAAAAGGGAAAATGGTATCCATGCACATAACAGAAGTATAGTGCTAAGTGCATCTGGTGTACAAAGTATCAGAATTAAAAATGTCAAACATGAAAAATGTCTATTACACTTCTCCTGGAATAGCTCAAATATATTCTTAAAGTAAATGATAAGCAAGGAATGTACAAAAAGACTACTTAAACATGAAAGCTGGTGGACCCCGAGTTGTTGTTTCTGACTGTCAGTGTGCAGTCTTCTCCATGAGAAGGAGATCGGGATTTACAAGCAGCCTGACTCAAGCTTCCCTTGACAACGAGTAACAGCGAATGGGTCCAAGATGGCGGTGAAGCACGGCTTCTGTGCATTTGCTCGGTCGTCCGCTCTAACTGCTTTCCTTTGGCTACTTTTTTCAGTTTCTTTTCTTGTTTTTTCACTGACCTTGCCCTGAGCATGGACACCATCGGCAATGGTGAGATCAGACCCAGGACGCAGCCCTCAAGTGATCTTGATTCAGGCCCAGAGCATGGACCTGGGGCAGGCCTACTGCAGACCTTGAGCGGGTCCAGCGCAGAGGAGAGTGAGCTCTTACTTACTTTTTTGGATCAAGCACAGGACCTAGAATTGGCGGCTGCTACATCATCAGAGGCGACATCAGCAAAGTAGGCTCAGTGGCAAATGATGGCACCTGAGGATTGGAACCTTCGTTGTTCATTGGTGCAGCGCTGACGGCAGCAGAAAAGCATCACGGCAACATCAATGGTGGTGAGAGAAGAGACTCTGATGCTGGTTGGTCCAGTACAGAGAGGTGACAAGGCAGTGATGGAGGAGTAGGCAAAAGTGAGGACTGCAGATGCTGGAAACCAGAGTTTAGATCAGAGTAGAGCTAGAAAAGCACAGCAGGTCAGGCAGCATCCAAGGATGAAGGGCTTTTGCCCAAAACGTCGATTTTCCTGCTCCTTGGATGCTGCCTGACCTGCTGTGCTTTTCCAGCACCACTCTGATCTAAACTCTGGTTTCCAGCATCTGCAGTCCTCACTTTTGCCTAGTTGATCTTAACCTTACTGCGAATCCTCTTGCAAGGATGTCTACCTTGAAGAAGTTCTCCTCCTCTCTCCACAAGAATCTCTGAGTCTCTCTCTCACTGCAACCCAGGTCATCTCCCCTGCCCTGAAGCTCTTCAACCATGTACTGAAACAGACTAGCTACCACAGCCACATTTGCTTCCTCAGTGCCTGCCTCCGTAACCAACTGATTCCACAGGATCGAGTAACTTCGATGCTGTTTGGATCTGGTGTAGACGGATGCAAGTGTTGATGGAGGGATAGCAGTGCAGGTGGGACCTTTTCAAGTTATATCTTCCTCTTTTCTCTCTTAGTCTTAAATTGTTCAAAATGGCACCATTTTGAAGGTGACAGATGAGAGTTTTCCACTGTATTTTTTTGTATTCTTATTGCAAAATACACGTGACAATAAAATCAAAATCAAAAACTACGTTGAACTGGAACATTGAGTACAGTATTGGTTTCCTTTCTTAAGGGAAGATGTAAAACTATCAGGTGCAGTTCACAGAAGGTTTACTAGACTAATACCTGAAGTGGGTGAGTTGTCTTATGAGGAAAGGCTGAACAGGCTTGGCTTGTATCTGCTGGAGTTCAGAAGAATGAGAGGTGACATGACTAAAACATATAAGAGCCTGAGAGGTCTTGACAGGATCGATACGGTAAATATACTTATTCTCGTGGGAGAATCTAGAACTAGGTGTCACTATTTAAAAATAACAGGTTGTCGGTTTGATATACCAATTTTATATTATCCTGTTTAAGACAAAAATAGAGAAAATTTGTTTTTAATAGGAGGTTCATGAATCTATGCAACTCTGCTCTGCAAAAGGCAGCAGAATCAAGGCTTTGAATATGTTTAATTTAGGGGATAGGTAGATTCTTGACAATGACATAACTCACTGGAAAAGGCAATGGTCCAGATTTCACAATCAGGCATGAATAAACAGCATTTGCTACTTTGGAAATCAGACCCTACTATTCCCAGTCTTGTCATAATTTTGAAATGATTTAGTCAAACTGTTCAAAGCCATCGGTTTCAATTTCAAATAACCTCCCTCCCCATTCCCCGACTCCCTTCCCAGCCCCTCCCCCTCCCTTCCACTGCTTCCTGCCACCAACTGGATTCATTCCTCACATTGACCAACCAGGTCATACCCTCTACCAGTTTTCACCTATCCCCACTTCACCACCGTGCCCCCGCCGCCCCCTTTATCTGCAGCTCCCCCCACACCCACCCCCCCAGTCAGGCAGAAGGGTTACACCCAAAATGGTGACTTCTCCACCTCCTGATGCTGTCTTGCTTGCTGTGTTCTACCAGCCTCCTGCCTGTCTACTTTGGATTCCAGCATCTGCAGGTTTTTTTTGTCTCAAAACCATCAGTTTACCTGGTTGGCATAGCCAGGTTAAAAATAAAGCAGGTTTCTGTACTTAACAGAAAAATTACAATTATTATGAACCAATTATCTTCAACCAATAGCAATTAAAATATGAGTCATTGTCTTATCATTCTATAACTTAAACTCTATAACTTATAACTCTATAACTTAATTTTATAATTTACCCTCTTCTTAAATTCCCTCTCTCACATATAGACCGACGCTCAAAGACTGGTAAAGGATATTAATGGTGGGAAAGGAAAATAAAAGCAGGAAAACACAGTTCGATAGTACCAGAAACACCAGACCACTGGAGTTGATAAGGTGTTTCTTTTGGCATCTTACAAATCATTTTAACACCTTGCTGTTGACACAAGGTTGTTTGCATACCATTGCTCAGAATTTGCTCCAGCAAACGCGGTTTTTAAAATTACAGCCATCGATTTGTACAGTCTCTTTGGTTTAAAAGTAGTATCTTCTTTTTCTTAGTCCACAAACCAAAAATAAGGAATGTAAAAAAGAGTTAGCCTTTACAATAATCAATGGGGAGAGAGGTTATTAGGGTTAGGCAGAAATGGAGAGTAATCAAATCAGCCACCATCCTATTGAATGGTGGAGCACGTTTGAGGGGCCATATATCCCACACTTTTCCAAATTCCTGTTAGTTTATGTTGCAGGGAAAGGCCCAGATTCCAGGATTGGGGTGAACTAGCAGCATTTGCCACCAACCTTGAATAAAGCACCCCACAAAGATTTAGCAAACTGTGTGTTATTTTATGGGTAGCACGGTGGCACAGTGGTTAGCACTGCTGCCTCACAGCGCCAGAGACCCGGGTTCAATTCCCGCTTCAGGCGACTAACTGTGTGGAGTTTGCACATTCTCCCCGTGTCTGCGTGGGTTTCCTCTGGGTGCTCCGGTTTCCTCCCACAGTCCAAAGATGTGCAGGTAAGGTGAATTGGCCATGCTAAATTGCCCGTAGTGTTAGGTAAGGGGTAAATGTAGGGGTATGGGTGGGTTGCGCTTCGGCGGGTCGGTGTGGACTTGTTGGGCCGAAGGGCCTGTTTCCACACTGTAATTTAAATCTAATCTAACTCTATTAGCTATTTCCCAATGATAGTTTGAATTCGATGTCAAGTCAAGGGCATCTGCAGGCATTCAGCAACAAACATCCATCAAGTATAGAAAATAGCCAATCATATAGATTCATAGAAACAGTACAAAGAGAAAACATAGGCAGCAGTAGGTCATTCTGTGCTCCAAATCCCTTCAGACCTTCAACATGATCATGGCTGATATTTTTTCTCAACCTCTCCCCATATTCCTTGACATCTTTAGTCCCTAGAAATGTATTCCTTTCTTCAAGATGTTCATTGACTTGGTCACCATAGTCTTCTGTGGTAGACAATTCCTCAGATATACCATCCTCTGAGTGAAGAAATATCCCACAATGTATCTGAGACTGTGATCCCTTTCTGGCCCTTTTGGCTTGGGGAAACAGTATTCCTGCAGCCAGCCCTGTCTGAATTCTATGCGCTTCAATGAAATCCCCTCTCATTCTTCTGAAGTTCAGTGAATACGGGCACAACCGGCCCAATCTCTCTTTATACAATAAACCTGCCACCACAGGAATCAATCAGTCAGGTGAACCTTCATGGCACTCCCTCTAAGGCAAGTATATCTTTGGGGTAAGGACACCAAAGCTGCACATAATACTCCAGGCATTGTGTCACCAAGGTCATATAAAGCCACAGTAAGACACCCCCATTCTTGTACTTAAACTCTCTTATAATGAAAGCTGAAATACTATTTGCCTTTCTAACTGCTTGCTTCACCTGCATGCTTTCTTTCAATGACCAGTGAACAAGAACACCCACGTCCCTTTGTACATCAACCTATCATCATTTAAATAATATTCTTCTATTCTCTTTATCCTACTGAATGGGCAACTTCACAGTTATCCATGTTATACTTATATCTGTCATATATTTGGCACTCACTCAACCTGGCTAAATCGCCCTGAGGCCACTATACATCCCAATCATCACTCACACCCCAACCTAGTTTTATGTCTTCAGCAAGCTTTGAAATATCATTTTTAATTCCCTCATCCAAATCATTGATATGTATTGTGAATAGCTGGGGTGTATGCACTAGAGTCATAGCATCATAGAGTCATCGAGATGTACAGCATGAAAACAGACCCTTCGGTCCAACCTGTCCATGCCGACCAGATATCCCAACCCAATCTAGTCCCACCAGCCAGCACCCGGCCCATATCCCTCCAAACCCTTCCTATTCATATTACCTGGGCACTCTATTTTTCATCACCTTCCACTCTGAAAATTATTAAGTTATCCCTACTCACTGTTTCCTGCCCGCTAACCAATTCTCAATCCATGCCAATATATTTCCACTGATCCTATACACTTTGATTTTGGACAATGACCTCTTATGTGGAACATTATCAAAAGCTTTCTGAAAATCCAAATAAAACACATCCACTGGTTCTCAATCATCTAAAGCTGCAATAGGTTTGTCAAACACATAAACCCATGCTGACTTTGTGTATTCCTAATACTTCTGTTATCTGCATAAGTGTCTTGCATTCTTTATAATAGACTCCAGCATTTCTCTATCACTCATGTTAAGCTCATCGGTCTGTAATTATTGGTTTTCTCCTTTCCTCTCTTTTTAAACAGCTTCCAATCTGCCAGGACTATTCCAGAATCTACTTATTTTGAAAGGTGACAATCAATGCATCCTGTATTCCTGTGGCCACCTCCATTGTTACCCTGGGATATAGGTTGTCAGGGTTTGGGGATTTATCAGCTTGCAGACTCATTAATTTCTCCAGCACAACTGAAAAAACTTTCTTCAATTCCTCCTTCCTAAAAGACTCTTGCTTCCTTATCATTTCTGGGAAATGATTTGTGTTTGCTTCTGTGCAAAGTAGTTGTTTAACTGATGTGCTATTTCTTCGACTCTGTTTATAATTCTCCTGTTTCAGGGCCGACATTTGCCTTCGCTGATGTATTTCTTTTTACTTCTTGTTACTTTCAGAAACTCATAGACCTCACTTTTATGCTCCTTGCAAGTTTACAGGTATACTTTATTTTTCACTTCTTAATAAATTTCTTGGTCTTCTGTGCTGAATTTTAAACTTCTCCCAGTCCCCAGTTGCTAATTTTACTTCCAACTTTGTATGACTCCACTTTGTATCTAATACTATCCTTAACTTATTTTGTTAACCATGGTTGGACCACATCTCTTATTACCTTCTTTTGCCAAAAGGAGTGTATAGTGTTGCAATGCATGCTTTACGTCCTTAAATATTAACCTTTGTCTAGCCATTGTCATGCTTTTCAGTCTTTTGCAGTGAATTCACCCCTTATATCACAGTAGTGTCCTTTGTTTACATTAAGGACACCAGGTTTGGATCAAACTATTTAACTTTCTATCCCACTGAAGAACCTTCGTATGTTATGGTCATTTTTGCCTAAACAGTCTCTCAAAACATGATTGCTAACTGACTGCTTCTCTGCTTACATAACCAAATCTAGCATAGCCCGTTCTACAGTTCTTCAGTGTACAGGTCTAATAAACCACCTTGGCCTCACACCAGGAAATCATCCACCACAGTATTAATGTCTGTGTTAATTATCCAGCCTGTATAGATTAAAAGCACTCATGATTATTCTAGCGGTCTTGTTGCATACATCTGTTCCTGTTAATGCTATCACTGATCTTATCATTACTGGTTGGAGGCCTATGGATAACTCCAACTAATGTTTTCTACCTTTGGTTGCTTCTTAGCTCCACCCAGACTGATTCCACATCTAGGTTTTCTTTGCCAATATCCTTCCTTACAATTGCGCTGAATTTATTTTTAACTAACATTTATCTGACATTTTTTTCCCCATTTTGTGGGCCATTCCTAAAAGTTGAATACCCTTGGATGTTCAGTTCCAACCTGTGGTCACCCCACAGCCACAACTCCAAAATTGCAATTACATCATACCAATTTATAACTATTTGTGTTGTTAATTCATCCACCTTATTGTGGATGCTCCATGCATTCAGTAAAAGTACATCGGCTTGTTGAGCGGTTGAAGACTCTGGGTCTGTTCTCTACGGAGTTTAGGAGGATGAGGGGAGATCTGATCAAAACTTACAGAATACTGCGAGGACTGGATACAGTGAATGTGAAGAAGATGTTTCCACTAGTACAGAGACCAAGACCCGAGGGCACAGCCTCAGAGGGAAGGCACAACCCTTTCAAACTGAAATGGTGAAGAATTCCTTCAGCCAGAGGGTGGTGAATCTTAGGAACTCATTGATGCAGAAGGCTGTGGACGTCAAATGATTGAGTGTATTTAAGAGAGGGAAAGATTGATTTTTGATTAGTAAGGGGATCAAGGGTTACGGGAGAAGGCAGGAGAATGGGTTTGAGCCATGTTCAGATGATGAAGCAGACTCTAGGCCAAATGGCCTCATTCTGCTCCTATATCTCATGGTCTTATTCTTTTAGTTTGATGTTTTACACATTCTCTGTGTCCTCTAACCCTAGTTGCTGCTATCATGCCCTTTCTCTGCCCTCCACTTTTGCTTTTGCTTTTCTATGCTTCATTTTCATTTTTGATTCTATTCTGGTCTCCTAGTTCAGGTTCCCATCCCTAGCCGTAACCCTAACCACAACCCTAACCCTAACCCTAACCCTAACCGTAACCCTAACCCTAACCTTAATCTTAAACCCAACCCTAATCCTAATTCTAACCCTAACCCTGCCACTCTAGTTTAAATCCTCCTCCAAAGTACTAGCAAATACCCCAACCGTTCTGCTGGGATCCAACTTGTCTTCCCAAGGGCTCAAGCATCTAAACCTCCCCATCTTACACCACCCCACCAACTGGCATTCATCTGGTCTATTCCCCTATATGTGATCTTGCTAGCATGTGACACTGACAGCAATCCTGAGGTTACTCCCTTAGGTCCTACATTTTAATTTATTTCCTAGTCTCTGTATTCTGTTGTAAGACAACAGCAATGATAAAACTATGAGAGGTATAGACAGAGTAGATCATAACAATCTATTCTTCATGGCAGACATGTTTAAGACCAGCAGGCATAAGTTTGAAGGTGGCGAGCACATGGTTTACAGGAGATCTGAAAGAAAAATCACCCAGAAGAAAGGCAGATACATGCAAGATACTGCCTGAGATGCAGGTGCTCTTGCAACATTTAAGAAGCATTTGGAGGAGAACGTAAAATGCCAGGGCAGTAGGGTATGGACCAAGTGGAGATAAACAGGATTAGTGTAGTTCAGTGTGTGTTGGTCAGCATAGACACAGTGGGCCAAAGGGCCTGTTCCTACACTGGGTGACCCTATATCTCTATCCTCTTTTTATTTATGTCATTGGCACTGACACGAACATAGTATCCGCTGTTTTATTTCCCCTTCAGAATGTCCTGCATTCATTTAGTGTCAGCCTTGACCCCAAAACCTGGAGGCAACATACCATCCTGCTGTCACCTCCACAGCCACAGAAATGAGTGTTCTTGGAGAAAGGAGAGGTCTCCTCTCATTCTTGAAAACTCCAGTGAGTACAAGCCCAACTTACTCAACCTACCCAACCCTTGGAAGGGGAGGCAGTAGCCTAGCCTATTGCTAGACTAATAATCTATGGACCCAGGTACTGTTCCAAGAACCTAAGTACAAATCCTGCTAGAGCAGATGATGGCTGCTGAATCCTGCTAGAGCAGATGATGGCTGCTGAATTCTGGAATCAACAGTCAAATGATGGAAGACCCATCTGGATCACTAATGCCCTTTAGGGAAGGAAACTGCCATCCTTACCTGGTCTGGCCTTTATGTGACTCCAGACCCACAGAAAAATGCTTGATCCTTAATTGCCCTCTGGCAATTAGGACTGGGTCATAAATGCTGAACTGAGCAGCACTGCCCACATCCCATAAATAAGAAAAGCTGTCCTCATAAGAAAACCCCTCCATACCCAGGATTAACCTAACGTACCTTCACTGAATTGCTTCCAGTGTCAGTATATGTTTCTAATAGAGACTAAAACTGTTCACTGTATTTCAGGTGCTGTCTGATTCGTGCCTTGTATACTTTTGGCAAGGCATCCCAGTTTTATATGCCATTCCCTTTGAAATAGAAGTCAACATCTCTATTTGCCTTCCCCATTACTCACTGAACTTGGGTGCTAGCTCTCTGCAGACTCTAAGTTAGGTATTGAGCTCAGCAAGAATAGAGGCATCTGCTTCCATTGGAATTGGAGGAAACAAGGAAAAACAAGATTTTGCATGTTACGGACAGCAGGGATCTACCTAAATAGCTTCCACAATGTGATGCATCTGTCTTCTTAAAGGTAATTGCAATTGTCACCTTCTGAAAGTCAAGGGGTTGGAGTGCATTGAGTCTTGATATGAGCAAAGGCCCACAAACTTTGTAGGCCTCAGTTGGAGTGCAAAAGCTATGGCGCTGGAAAAGCACAGCAGGTCAGGCAGCATCCAAGGAGCAGGAGAGTCGATGTTTCAGGCATTAGCCTTTCATCAGGAATGCCTGAAACATCGACTCTCCTGCTCTTCAGATGCTGCCTAACCTGCTGTGCTTTTCCAGCACCATACTTTTTGACTCTGATCTCCAGCATTTGTGGGCGGCATGGTGGCACAGTGGTTAGCACTGCTGCCTCACAGCACCAGAGACCCGGGTTCAATTCCCGCCTCAGGCGACTGACTGTGTGGAGTTTGCACGTTCTCCCCGTGTCTGCATGGGTTTCTTCCGGGTGCTCCAGTTTCCTCCCACAGTCCAAAAATGTGCAGGTTAGGTGAATTGGCCATGCTAAATTGCCCGTAGTGTTAGGTGAAGGGGTAAATGTAAGGGAATGGGTCTGGGTGGGCCTGTTTTCACACTAAGTAATCTAATCTAGTAACCAGACTCCAGGCTGAATATTTTCCATCAACCACCTCCAAGATCCCTCTGCACATCCACACTACCAAGAATCTTTCCATTGACCCAGTACTCTGCCTTCCTGTTATTCTTCCCAAAGTGCATCACCTCACATTTAGCTGCATTGAACTCCATTTGCCACCTCTCAGCCCAATTCTGCAGTTTATCCAAATCCCCCTGCAACCTGTAACATTCTTCCACACTGTCCACTACTCCACCGACTTTAGTGGCGCCTGCAAATTTACTAATCCATCCACCTCTGCCTGCGTCTAAGTCATTTATAAAATGACAAACTGCATTGGTCCCAAAACAGATCCTTGTGGCACACCACTAGTAGGCGGCATGATGGCACACTGGTTAGCACTGCTGCCTCACAGCGCCAGAGACCCGGATTCAATTCCTGCCTCAGGCAACTGTCTGTGTGGAGTTTGCACATTCTCCGCGTGTCTGCGTGGGTTTGCGCCGATTTCCTCCCACAGTCCAAAAATGTGCAGGTTAGGTGAATTGGCCGTGCTAAATTGCCGGTAGTGTTAGGTGACGGGGTAAATGTAGGGGAATGGGTCTGGGTAAGTGGCGGGTTGGTGTGGACTTGTTGGGCCGAAGGGCCTGTTTCCACACTAAGTAATCTAATCTAATCTGCAATCCTCACTTTCTCTCAGTTGGAGTGCCATCAGCAGGTTTTTCATCTAAATGGATGGCTTGCTGCAGTTCTCCAATTGATAATGGCCAATCCATGGATTCTACCACAGGGTCCTAGGGCATAGTCTGATAGAGTATCAGCTGTCACCGTGGTTCCGTGACAGAGGAGTTACTGGATTAGTACATATTGTTGCTGAGGAAATCCTCCAAGAGGCACACAGAATGACTTTAGACCTCCCAGAGGGCATGGTGGCTCAGTGGTTAGCACTGCTGCCTCAAAGCACCAGGGTCCCAGGTTCGATTCCAGCCTCGGGCAACTGTCTGTGTGGAGTTTGCACATTCTCCCCGTGTCTGTGTGGGTTTCCTCTGGATGTTCCGGTTTCCTCCCAAAGTCCAAAGATGTGCAGGTCAGATGAATTGGCCATACTAAATTGCCCATAGCGTGAGGTACATTAGTCAGAGGGAAATGGGACTGGATGGGTTATTCTTCAGAGGGTCGGTGTGGACTTGTTGGGGCGAAGAGCCTGTTTCCACACTGTAGGGAATCTAATCTAATCTGACAGAGTCTTTGTAACCAGGAAAATCCCAAGAGAAAAATGTTGAGAATAACATCAAGATCCCTTCACCCCATTCGTTGACCTGACCAAATTGTTTGATTGAGTAAATTGTGAGATTCTATGGCTTGTACTCTAGAGATTAGATTAGATTAGATTACAGTGTAGAAACAGGTCCTTCGGCCCAACAAGTCCACACCGACCCGCTGAAGCGAAACCCACCCATACCCCTACATTTACCCCTTGCCTAACACTACGGGCAATTTAGTATGGCCAATTCACCTGACCCTGCACATCTTTGGACTGTGGGAGGAAACCGGAGCACCCGGAGGAAACCCATGCAGACACGGGGAGAACGTGCAAACTCCACACAGTCAGTCGCCTGAGGCGGGAATTGAACCCGGGTCTCTGGCGCTGTGAGGCAGCAGTGCTAACCACTGTGCCACCGTGCCGCCACAGAGATCTGGATGTCCAAAATACTTCATCAAAATCCTTCAACTGCTTTGCGATGTTATGACTGCAGATATCTTGAGTGGGAGGTCTGAAACAGAGCCTTCAAAATCTGGACCAGTATCATGCAAAGCTGTGTGGTAGTCCTTGTACTATTTAGAATCTACCTCACAGTGGATGACTGTAGTGTTATTACTTGTTTGCACCCAATTTGCAAGCCATACCTGATCTCTTCCAATTCGGCAGGCAAGGGACTTGGACTGTCTTTGAATGTTGTCAAAACTAAACTCATATCCCAAACTAGGCTTGCTCAGATAAATATTTCATCTCTCATACCTTGGTTACCATCTCTCTCAAGGTGTCACCATTTCCAAAGCGACTCAACACAAACTATAACCTACAGCTGTGATTGTTTAACAACAAAGACCTCCCCCAGTGAACAAGGTAGAGGACTGGTGTCATCGCCGCACTCCTGACTGCAGTCAGACCCAAAGGGAAGTAATTCCACCAGCACTGCCTCTGCCATATTCTTCAGATTCAGCAAGAGAACCATCAGACAAATGCAATGACCCACTTGAAGCCAGTTCCACAAGCATTCCACTAAAATTCCTACTCAACAAATTGTGACCACTGTGTCCTGAAAAGCAGCTCCCCTAGCGAGGTTCTGTTTTCTCAACTCTAAAATGGCCAGTGTTCCAAAGGAGGATGAATAAGAGGCTACAAAAAAAAACCTGAGGATTTCCTTGCAACATAGCAACATTGATATTAATGACGAAGAGGAGTTTCCTGCCAGTCAGTCAAAATGGTGACAACTTGTTCACCTAGATGTATCACAGTTTAGAGACCATTTGCCTGTTTTCAGCAACAGCAGCAACTCGAAGGGCGGGAGCTTGCACCAGGGGCTTGCCAGGATTTGTGCTTTTAGGGTCATAGAGTCATAGCGATGTACAGCATGGAAACAGACCCTTCGGTCCAACCCGTCCATGCCGACCAGATATCCCAGCCCAATCTAGTCCCACCTGCCAGCACCTGCCCCATATCCCTCCAAACCCTTCCTATTCATATACCCTTCCAAATGCCTCTTAAATGTTGCAATTGTACCAGCCTCCACCACATCCTCTGGCAGCTCACTCCATACACATACCACCCTCTGCGTGAAAAAGTTGCCCCTTAGGTCTCTTTCATATCTTTCCCCTCTCACCCTAAACCTATGCCCTCTAGTTCTGGACTCCCCAACCCCAGGGAAAAGACTTTGTCTATTTATCCTATCCATGCCCCTCAATTTTGTAAACCTCGAAGGTCACCCCTCAGCCTCCGACGCTCCAGGGAACACAGCCCCAGCCGGTTCAGCCTCTCCCTGTAGCTCAAATCCTCCAACCCTTGCAACATCCTTGTAATTCTTTTCTGAACCCTTTCAGGTTTCACAACGTCTTTCCGATAGGAAGGAGACCAGAATTGCATGCAATATTCCTACAGTGGCCTGACCAAATGTCCTGTACAGCCGCATCATGACCTCCCAACACCTGTACTCAATACTCTGACCAATAAAGGAAAGCATACCAAACGCCTTCTTCACTATCCTATCTATCGACTCCACTTTCAAGGAGCTATGAACCTGCACTCCAAGGTCTCTTTGTTCAGCAACACTCCCTAGGACCTTACCATTAAGTGTATAAGTTCTGCTAAGATTTGCTTTCCCAAAATGCAGCACCTCGCATTTATCTGAATTAAACTCCATCTGCCACTTCTCAGCCCATTGGCCCATCTGGTCCAGATCCTGTTGTAATCTGAGGTAACCCTCTTCACTGTTCACTACACCTCCAATTTTGGTGTCATCTGCAAACTTACTAACTGTACCTCTTCTGCTCGCATCCAAATCATTTATGTAAATGACAAAAAGTAGAGGACCCAGCACCGATCCTTGTGGCACTCCACTGGTCATAGGCCTCCAGTCTGAAAAACAATCCTCCACCATCACCCTCTGTCTTCTACCTTTGAGCCAGTTCTGTATCCAAATGGCTAGTTCTCCCTGTATTCCATGAGATCTAACCTTGCTAATCAGTCTCCCATGGGGAACCTTGTCGAACGCCTTACTGAAGTCCATATAGATCACATCTACTGCTCTGCCCTCATCAATCCTCTTTGTTACTTCTTCAAAAAATTCAATCAAGTTTGTGAGACATGATTTCCCACACACAAAGCCATGTTGACTATCCTGAATCAGTCCTTGCCTTTCCAAATACATGTACATCCTGTCCCTCAGGATTCTCTCCAACAACTTACCCACCACTGAGGTCAGGCTCACCGGTCTATAGTTCCCTGGCTTGTCTTTACCACCCTTCTTAAACAGTAGCACCACGTTTGCCAACCTCCAGTCTTCCAACACCTTATCTATGACTATTGATGATACAAATATCTCAGCAAGAGGCCCAGCAATCACTTCTCTAGCTTCCCACAGAGTTCTCAGGTACACCTGATCAGGTCCTGGGGATTTATCCACTTTTAACTGTTTCAAGACATCCAGCACTTCCTCCTCTGTAATCTGGACATTTTGCAAGATGTCACCATCTATTTCCCTACAGTGTATATCTTCCATATCCTTTTCCACAGTAAAGACTGATGCAAAATATTCATTTAGTATCTCCATTTTCTGTGGCTCCACACAAAGGCCGCCTTGCTGATCTTTGAGGGGCCCTATTCTCTCCCTCGTTAACCATTTGTCCTTCATATATTTGTAAAAACCCTTTGGATTCTCCTTAATTCTATTTGCCAAAGCTATCTCATGTACCTGTTTTGCCCTCCTGATTTCCCCCTTAAGTATACTCCTACTTTCTTTATAGACAATAGACAATAGATAATAGACAATAGGTGCAGGAGTAGGCCACTCAGCCCTTCGAGCCTGCACCGCCATTCAATATGATCATGGCTGATCATTCCTAATCAGTATCCTCTTCCTGCCTTATCTCCATAACCCTTGATTCCACTATCTTTGAGAGCTCTATCCAACTCTTTCTTAAATGAATCCAGCGACTGGGCCTCCACTGCCTTCTGGGGCAGAGAATTCCACACAGCCACCACTCTCTGGGTGAAGAAGTTTCTCCTCATCTCTGTCCTAAATGGTCTACCCCATATTTTTAAGCTGTGTCCTCTGGTTCGGCACTCACCCATCAGCGGAAATATGTTTCCTGCTGCCAGAGTGTCCAACCCTTTCGTAATCTTATATGTCTCCATCAGATTCCCTCTCAGTCTTCTAAACTCAAGGGTAACAAGCCCAGTCGCTTCAGTCTTTCAGTGTAAGGTAATCCCGCCATTCCAGGAATTGACCTCGTGAACCTACGCTGCACTTCCTCAATAGCCAGAATGTCTTTCCTCAAATTTGGAGACCAGAACTGCACACAATACTCCAGGTGTGGTCTCACCAGGGCCCTGTACAGCTGCAGAAGAACCTTTTTGCTTCTATACTCAATCCTTCTTGATATGAAGGCCAGCATGCTATTAGCCTTCTTCACTACCTGCTGTACCTGCATGCTTGCCTTCACTGACTGGTGTACAAGAACACCCAGATCTCTCTGTACTGCCCCTTTACCTAAATTGATTCCATTTAGGTAGTAATCTGCCTTCCTGTTCTTGCCACCAAAGTGGATAACCATACATTTATCCACATTAAACTGCATCTGCCATCTCACCTAACTTGGTAAAAACAATGACTGCAGATGCTGGAAACCAGATTCTGGATCAATGGTGCTGGAAGAGCACAGCAGTTCAGGCAGCACCTCACCTAACTTGTCTAGGTCACCCTGTAATCTCCTAAACATCCTCATCACATTTCACCCTGCCACCCAGCTTTGTATCATCAGCAAATTTGCTAATGCTATTGCTGATACCATCTTCTATATCATTAACATATATTGTAAAAAGCTGCGGTCCCAGCACGGATCCCTGCGGTACCCCACTGGTCACTGCCTGCCATTCCGAAATGGAGCCGTTTATCACTACTCTTTGTTTCCTATCAGCCAACCAATTTTCAATTCAATCTAGTACTTTGCCCCAATACCATGTGCCCTAATTTTACTCGCTAACCTCCTGTGTGGGACTTTATCAAAAGCTTTCTGAAAGTCCAGGTACACTACATCTACTGGATCTCCCTCGTCCATCTTCAGAGTTACATCCTCAAAAAATTCAAGAAGATTAGTCAAGCATGATTTCCCCTTCATAAATCCATGCTGACTCTGTCCTATCCTGTTACTACTATCCAGATGTGCCGTAATTTCATCCTTTATAATAGACTCCAGCATCTTTCCCACCACTGAGGTCAGACTAACTGCTCTATAATTTCCTGCTTTCTCTCTCCCACCTTTCTTAAATAGTGGTATAACATTAGCCACCCTCCAATCCTCAGGAACCGACCCCGAATCTATCAAACTCTGGAAAATAATCACCAACGCATCCATGATTTCCCGAGCCACCTCCTTCAGTACCCTGGGATGTAGACCATCAGGCCCTGGAGACTTATCAACCTTCAGACCTAACAGTCTCTCCAACACCAAATCCTGGCAAATATAAATTCCCTTCAGTTCAGGTCCTTCAGCCACTGTTACCTCAGGGAGGTTGCTTGTGTCTTCCCCAGTGAACACAGATCTGAAGTACCCATTTAATTCTTCTGCCATTTCTTTGTTCCCCGTAATATATTCCCCTGTTTCTGTCTTCAAGGGCCCAATTTTAGTCCTAACCATTTTTTTGCCTTGCACATACTTAAAAAAGCTTTTACTATCCTCCTTTATATTATTGGCCAGTTTACCTTGGTACCTCATTTTTCCTCTGCATATTTCCTTCTTAGTAATCCTCTGTTGCTCTTTAAAAGCTTCCCAGTCCTCACTTTTCCCACTTATCTTTGCTATGTTATACTTTTTCTCTTTTAACTTTATATGTTTCTTAACTTCCCTCGTCAGTCACGGCCGCCCATGCCTCCTCCTGGGATCTTTCTTCCTTTTAGGAATGAACTGATCCTGCAACTTCTGCATTATACACAGAAATATCCGCCATTGTTCCTCCACTGTCATCTCTGCTAAGGTATTGCACCATTGAACTTCTCCTCCCTCATAGCTCCATAGTTCCCTTTATTCAACAGAAGTACTGTCACTTCCGACTGTACCCTCTCCCTCTCAAATTGCAGATTGAAGCTTATTGTATTATGGTCACTACTTCCCAATGGCTCCTTCACTTCGAGGTCTCTGACCAATTCTGGTTCGTTATACAATACCAGATCCAGAATTGCCTTCTCCCTGGTTGGCTCCAGCACCAGCTGCTCTAAGAATCCATCTCTGAGGCATTCCACAAAGTCTCTTTCTTGAGGTCCAATACCATCCTGATTCTCCCAGTCTACCTGCATGTTAAAGTCCCCCATAACAACTGTAGTAACATCTTTGCGACAGGCCAATTTCAGCTCCTGATTCAACTTACATCCGACATCCAGACTACTGTTCGAGGGCCTGTAGATGATTCCCAAGAGGGTCTTTTTACCCTTAGTATTTCGCAGCTTTATCCACACTGACTCTACATCCCCTGACTCTAGGTCGCCCCGCTCAAGGGACTGAATATCCTCCCTTACCAACAAAGCCACCCCACCCCCTTTGCCCGTCAGTCTGTCCTTACGATAGCACGTATAGCCTTGAATATTCATTTCCCAGGCCCTGTCCACTTGAAGCCACGTCTCAGTTATCCCCACAATATTGTATCTGCCAATTTCCAAAAGAGCCTCAAGCTCTTCCATCTTATGTCTAATGCTTCGTGCATTCATGTATAGTATTTTTAATTTGTTACTGCTCTCACCCTTCCCATCAACCCCTATTTCACTCAACTTTACAGCATGATCCCTTTCCGAGTTTTCTGCCTCATTGATACAGTTGTCTTTCTTGACTTCTCTTGTTCTAACTTTCCCTTCAATTTCCTTCTTAAACATCCAGTTTGTCCCCTCCCCCCCGCTACTTAGTTTAAATGTAGCGGTGTTGCAGTAGAAAACCTGCCTGCCAGAATGCTGGTCCCTAACCTATTAAGGTGCAAACCATCTCTCTTGTAGAATTTATGCTTACCACAAAACATACCCCAGTGATCCAAGAACTTAAATCCTTGCTTCCTGCACCAGTTCCCCAGCCACATGTTCAAGTCCATTATCTCCCTGTTTCTGGCCTCACTAGCCCGAGGAACTGGAAGCAAACCGGAGATAACCACCTTGGACGTCCTGCTTTTCAGCCTTCTTCCTAGTTCTCCAAAGTCCCACTGGAGTATGTTCCTCCTCTTCTTCCTGACGTCATTTGTGCCGACATGTACCATCACCTCTGGCTCTTCACCCTGGTCCTTGAGGATTTCCTGGACTCTGTCCGCGATGTCTTTCACCCTGGCACCAGGAAGGCAACACACCATCCTGAAATCCCGTCTGCTGCCATAAAAACCCCGGTCAGTTCCTCTCACGATGGAGTCCCCTATTACCATGGCTCTGTGCGATGTCAGACTCTTCCGCTCTGCCTCTGCACCAACTTTTGATCGACAGACCTGGCCGCCTTGCGAACTGACAATGTCATTAGTCTCTACTGTTTCCAAAAGCTTCAACTTGTTCCTGACAGGTACTTCCCCCGGGGTCTCTTGCACCTGTCTCCTCTCTGCCTTCCTCACTGTCTGCTCTCTTCTGGCATGATTGGTGTAATAACCTCGCTGAAGGTCTTGTCCAGAAAGATCTCGTTCTCTTGGATAAGCCTAAGGTCCTCGAGTTCTTTCATCAGCGCTGCAATATGCTCGGTCAATAGCTGAATGTGCACACACTTTCCACACTTATACGAGCCAGACGAGCCAGATATACTCTTCTAAGGATTCACTCGATCCATCCTGTCTGTACCTGATATATGCTTCCTTCTTTTTCTTAACCAAACCCTCAATTTCTTTAGTCATCCAGCATTCCCTATACCTACCAGCCTTTCCTTTCACCCTGACAGGAAAATACTTTCTCTGGATTCTTGTTGTCTCATTTCTGAAGGCTTCCCATTTTCCAGCCGTCCCTTTACCTGCGAATACCTGCCCCCAATCAGCTTTCGAAAGTTCTTGCCTAATACCGTCAAAATTGGCCTTTCTCCAATTTAGAACTTCAACATTTTAGATCTGGTCTATCCTTTTCCATCACTATTTTAAAACTAATAGAATTATGGTCGCTGGCCCCAAAGTGCTCCCCCACTGACACCTCAGTCACCTGCCCTGCCCTATTTCCCAAGAGTAGGTCAAGTTTTGCACCTTCTCTAGTCGGTACATCCACATACTGAATCAGAAAATTGTCTTGTACACACTTAAGAAATTCCTCTCCATCTAAACCTTTAACACTATGACAGTCCCAGTCGATGTTTGGAAAGTTAAAATCCCCTACCATAACTACCCTACTATTCTTACAGATAGCTGAGTTCTCCTTACAAGTTTGTTTCTCAATTTCCCTCTGACTATTGGGTGGTCTTTAATACAATCCCAATAAGGTGATCATCCCTTTCTTATTTCTCAGTTCCACCCAAATAACTTCCCTGGTAGTATTTCCGGGAATATCCTCCCTCAGCACAGCTATAATGCTATCCCTTATCAAAAATGCCACTCCCCCTCCTCTCTTGCCTCCTTTTCTATCCTTCCTGTAGCATTTGTATCCTGGAACATTAAGCTGCCAGTCCTGCCCATTCCCTTAGCCATGTTTCCATAATTGTTATGATATCCCAGACCCATGTTCCTAACCATGCCCTGAGTTCATCTGCCTTCCCTGTTAGGCCCCTTACATTGAAATAAATGCAGTTTAATTTATTAGTCCTACCTTGTCCCTGCCTGCCCTGTTTGACAGACTTCTGTTCTCAGCTGTACCCATCTCAGATCGATCTCTTTGCTCACTATCTCCCTGGGTCCCATTCCCCCACTTTACTAGTTTAAATCCTCCCAATCAGTTCTAGCAAATTTCCCTACTAGTATATTAGTCCCCTTCCAATTTAGGTGCAATCCATCCTTCTTGTACAGGTCACTTCTACCCCAAAAGAGATTCCAATGATTCAAAAATGTGAATCCTTCTCCCACATACCAGCCCCTCAGCCATGCATTCATCTGCTCTATCCTCCTATTCTTGCCCTCACTAGCTCGTAGCACCGGGAGTAATCCAGATATTACTACCCTTGAGGACCTCCTTTTTAAATTTCTGCCTAACTCTCTGTAATCTCCCTTCAGAGTCTCAACCTTTTCCCTTCCAATGTCGTTGGTTCCAATGTGGACAATGACCTCCTGCTGGCCCCTCTCCCCCGTGAGAACATTCTGCACCCTCTCGGAGACATCCTTGATCCTGGCGCCAGGGAAGCAACGCACCATTCTGCTTTTTCTCTGCTGGCCACATTAAATTTGAAGTCAGAGCGCAGAGGTTTCTGGGAAAGGAGGAACTTCTTATTTTTATTTCCGTCCTGCTATATAAGTCAGTGTCTTCTCAACCCGAGACCCTACCTTTGTAGGGCCTCCCACCAAACCACCTCCTCTCACCTTAAAGACCAGGGACACATCAGGTAAGCATCTCTTTTTTACTTTGTGACTAGGGGACTAGCAGGGATGGCAGTGCAGGGAGAGCAGTGTTCCTCCTGCATGATGTTGGAGGTGAGGGATGCCATTAGTGTCCCATCCAAGTACATCTGCAGGAAGTGCACCCAACTCCCGCATCTCCAAGGCCGTGTTAGGGAACAGGAGCGGGAGCTGGATGAACTTTGGATCATTCGGGAGGCAGAGGCTGCGATAGATAGGAGTTACAGGGAAGTAGTTACTCCTAGGCAAGAAGAAAGCTGGGTGACTGTTCGAAAGGGGAAAACAACAGTCAGTGGAGGGATCCCCTGTGGTCGTTCCCCTGAAAAACATGTATACCGTTTTGGATACTGTTGAGGGGAATGACTTACCAGGGGTATGCAGTGGGGCCCAGGTCACTGGCACAGAGCCTGGTTTGAAGTGTGTCTAGTTCCACGCCAGAAGTATCCGAAATAAGATAGGTGAGCTTGCAGCATGGATAGGTACCTGGGACTTCAATGTTGTGGCCATTTCAGAGACATGGATAGAGCAGGGTGAGGAATGGATGTTGCAGATTCCAGGGTTTAGATCTTTCATTAAAAACAGGCAAGGCGGTAAAAGAGGAGGAGGCATGGCCTTGTTAGTCAAAGATAGTATAATGGTGGCTGAGAGAATTTTTGATGAGGACTCGTCTACTGAGGTAGTGTGGGCTGAGGTTAGAAACAGGAGAGGACACACTGCTTGGAGTTTTTGATAGGCCTCCACTGAGTTCCAGGAATGTGGAGGAGAGGATTAGCAAAATTATTCTGGGTAGGAGTGAAAGGAACACGGTGGTCATTATGGGGGACTTTAACTTCCCCAACATTGACTAGAAATGTTATAGCTCTAGTACGTCGGATGGATCAGTTTTTGTCCAATGTGTACAGGAGGGTTTCCTGACACAATATGTCAAAGGGCCAACAAGAGGGGAGACCACACTGGATCTGGTACTTGGTAATGAACCAGGCCAGGTATTTGACTTAGTTGTAGGTGAGCACTTTGGAGAGAGTGACCATAATTCAGTTACGTTTAGTTTAGCGATGGAAAGGGATAGGTACATGCCACAGGTCAGGAGTTATCGATGGGGCAAGGGCAAGTACAATGCGATTAGGCAAGAATTAGGATACATAGAATGGGGTAGCAAAATGCAGACAATGGAAATGTGGAGCTGGTTTAAGGAACAGATACTGCGTGTCCTGTCAGGCAGGGAGAAAGTGATAATGTAAGGGAACCGTGGTTTACTATAGAAATTGCATGTCTTCTTACGAGGAAGAAGGAGGCTTATTTGTTAATGAGGCAAAATGGTTCAGATGAGGCGATGGAGTTACAGATCAGCTAGGAAGGATTTAAAGAAAAAGAGTTAAGAAGAGCACAGGGAGGACACGAGCAGTCTTTAGCAAATAGAATAAGGGAGAACCCTAAAGCTTTCTGTAGGTATGTGAGGAATAAAAGGATGATTAGGGTAGAAATAGGGCCAATCAAAGACAGAAGTGGGATGTTCAGTATGGACTCTGTAGAGATCGGAGAGATGTTAAACGAATATTTCTCATCGGTGTTCACTCAGGAAAAGGAGAATATTGTAGAGGAGAAGAATGAGGTGCGAGATATTAGACTAGAAAGGATTGAGGTTAGTTACACACAGGTGTTATCAATTCTAGAAGGAGTGAAAGTTGACAAGTCCCCTGGGCCGGATGGGATTTATCCAAGGATTCTCTGGGAAGCTAGGGAGGAGATAGCAGGGCCTTTGGCTTTGATCTTTGAGCCATCATTGTCTACAGGTTTAGTACCTGAGGACTGGAGGATTGCAAAT
Source organism: Chiloscyllium plagiosum (assembly GCF_037043375.1). Classification (NCBI taxonomy): domain Eukaryota; kingdom Metazoa; phylum Chordata; class Chondrichthyes; order Orectolobiformes; family Hemiscylliidae; genus Chiloscyllium; species Chiloscyllium plagiosum. The sequence continues at coordinate 48,490,177 of NW_028270163.1, read as the reverse complement.
GTTGTGCCCTTGTTCAAGAAGGGCAGCAGAGATGACCCAGGTAATTATAGACCAGTGAACCTTACTTCTGTTGTAGGAAAGGTTTTGGAAAGGATTATAAGAGATATGATTTATAATCATCTAGCAAGCAACAATTTGATTTCAGATAGTCAACATGGTTTCATCAAGGGCAGGTTGTTTCACAAACCTCATTGATTTTTTGAGAAGGTGACCAAGCATTTGGATGAGGTTAGGACAGTTGACGTGGTATACATGGACTTCAGTAAAGCCTTTGATAAGGTTCCACATGGTAGGCTGTTGGAGAAAATGCAGAGGCATGGAATTGAGGGTGATTTAGCAGTTTGGATTAGAAACTGGCTTTCTGAAAGAAGGCAGCAAGTGGTGGTTGATAGAAAATATTCAGCCTGGAGTCTGGTTACTAGATTAGATTACTTACAGTGTGGAAACAGGCCCTTCGGCCCAACAAGTCCACACCGACACTCCGAAAAGCAACCCACCCAAGCCCATTCCCCTACATTTACTTCTTCACCTAACACTACCGGCAATTTAGCACGGCCAATTCACCTAACCTGCACATTTTTGGACTGTGGGAGGAAATCGGAGCAAACTCACGCAGACACGGAGAGAATGTGCAAACTCCACACAGACAGTTGCCTGAGGCTGGAATTGAATCCGGGTCTCTGCCGCTGTGAGGCAGCAGTGCTAACCACTGTGCCACCATGCCGCCTACTAGTGGTGTGCCACAAGGATCTGTTTTGGGACCAATGCAGTTTGTCATTTTTATAAATGACTTAGACGCAGGCACAGGTGGATGGATTAGTAAATTTGCAGGCGCCACTAAAGTCGGTGGAGTAGTGGACAGTGTGGAAGAATGTTACAGGTTGCAGGGGGATTTGGATAAACTGCAGAATTGTGCTGAGAGGTGGCTAAATGTGAGGTGATGCATTTTGGGAAGAATAACAGGAAGGCAGAGTACTGGGTCAATGGAAAGATTCTTGGTAGTTTCTTTGCAGTTTAATGTGGATAAATGTATGGTTATCCACTTTGGTGGCAAGAACAGGAAGGCAGATTACTACCTAAATGGAATCAATTTAGGTAAAGGGGCAGTACAGAGAGATCTGGGTGTTCTTGTACCCCAGTCAGTGAAGGTAAGCATGCAGGTACATCAGGTAGTGAAGAAGGCTAATAGCATGCTGGCCTTCATAACAAGAGGGATTGAGTATAGAAGCAAAAAGGTTCTTCTGCAGCTGTACAGGGCCCTGGTGAAACCACACCTGGAGTATTGTGTGCAGTTCTGGTCTCCAAATTTGAGGAAAGACATTCTGGCTATTGAGGGAGTGCAGCGTAGGTTCACAAGGTCAATTCCTGGAATGGCGGGATTACCTGACACTGAAAGACTGGAGCGACTGGGCTTGTATACCCTTGAGTTTAGAAGACTGAGAGGGAATCTGATTGAGATGTATAAGATTATTAAAGGATTGGACACTCTGGAAGCAGGAAACATGTTTCCGCTGATGGGTGAGTGTCGAACCAGAGGACACAGCTTAAAAATATGGGGTAGACCATTTAGGACAGAGATGAGGAGAAACTTCTTCACCCAGAGAGTGGTGGCTGTGTGGAATTCTCTGCCCCAGAGGGTAGTGGAGGCTCAGTCTCTGGATTCATTTAAGAAAGAGTTGGATAGAGCTCTCAAGGATTGTGGAATCAAGGGTTATGGAGATAAGGCAGGAACAGGATACTGATTAAGGATGATCAGCCATGATCATATTGAATGGTGGTGCAGACTCGAAGGGCAGAATGGCCTACTCCTGCACCTATTGTCTATTGTAGTGTGGATGTGCAGAGGGATCTTGGAGTCCATGTGCCATAGATCCCTGAAAGTTGCCACCCAGGTGGATAGTGCTGTGAAGAAGGCATACGGTGTGTTAGGTTTCATTGGTAGAGGGACTGAGTTCCGGAACTGCAATATCATGCTGCAACTATACAAAATGCTGGTGTGGCCACACTTGGAATATTGGGTACAGTTCTGCTCACCCCATTACAGGAAGGATGGGGAAAAGGTGCAGAGGAGATTTACCAGGATGTTGCCTGGTCTGGAAGGAAGGTCTTATTAGGAAAGGCTGAGAGACTTGGGTCTGTTCTCATTGGAAAGAAGAAGGCTAAGAGGAGATTTGATAGAGACATACAAGATAATCAGAGGATTAGATAGGGTAGGTAGTGAAAGATGTTTTCCTGGGATGATGACGTCAGCTTGTTTGAGGGGGCATAACTACAAATTGAGTGGTGTTAGATTTAAGACAGATGTCAGAGGCAGGTTCTTTACGCAGAGAGTGGTAAGGGCGTGGAATGCCCTACCTGCTAATGTAGTCAACTCGGCCACATTAGGCAGATTTAAACAAGCCTTAGATAAGCACATGGATGATGATGGGATAGTGTAGGGGGACGAGCTGAGAATAGTTCACAGGTCGGCACAACATCGAGGGTTGAAGGACCTGTTCTGCGCTGTATTGTTCTATGTTCTATGATGAGGTCTTTGTTAAACAGGTTCAGGTTAAGCCAGGGCTCCTGTGCAGCCAAACCACTCCCTCATCTTCCTCCCATGAGGAGACACAAACAACACTGCACATTACCAAGCAGTGTGCCCTCTACAGGCTAAGTGAGGAAATACTCATCAAATGGGGAAGCTATCACTTGGTTCTGGGAATTTGTATTTGTCAAACAAACAGTATAATGCTGAGGACAAACAGAGGCAGAAATGGAAGAAAAAGGAAGCAAAACCTGTCCTCTGGGTCCCACCACCTCAAGGGATGTCCTGCTCCATGTGTCCAAAGATCTGTGGTGGAGAATCAGACTATTAAGTCACATGAAGTCACATGGTACAAATTTGTAAATGTCATCCTTCAATTGTGGGACGAGTGACAACATTCCCACAACTCTTTCAGGCAAAGCATTCCAGATTCTCTTACATAATGTTTCTGCACGCTGTCTCTGACTCTTTTACCTCTCGCCTATATCCTGTTCCCTCTGTTAACTGACACGTCAAACCCCATTGCAGATCATATTTTGGCCTTTGCAACTGGGGGCTAGGTTTTGCCAGCCCTCATAATTTGCACACTGCAGTTTTCAGCATCAGTGCCAAGCTGAGGAAATTATTGCTGAGCCTGCAATGGGAATGTGTCAGGGTAGTTGTACACAACAGGTCCACTAGGTGGCAGAACAACCATGTTCATTTCACAGTAAACATTCAATGAGACTAAAACATTGAAGATTGAGAAATGTGGTCAATTACTGCCTATAGTTCAGCAACACCAGCAAGCTACTAAATTCCCCCATGATAGGCAGGAAGCAAATCCAAACATATGGCTTGTACAGGATGGTAAATAATCTGACTGACATTAATCCCACAACAGAATCTTATCACCAAAGTTCTGTGTTTCTTGCAGAAGCTGCTTTCCATTTTCGACCAGTCCAGCACTTCACTCAACATAAACGAGGTGAGGGGATTAAATTAGAGTGGAGTTGGAGTGGGGAACATTCACTCCAGCCTTCGAGACATTCACCACTTTCTAAACACCTCAAGGTTATGAGTGGATACACATGCTCCCTCTCTCCAAGGACATTTGGGTATGACGGTAGCCGAGGAAGACGGGCAGGCAGTTGGGAACTATGCCCCTCCATGGCCCACTGCCCATCCCAGCGCATGGCCACCTTGGCCAGACCCAGGAGCAGGCCGTTCAAAATGCCTGCATCCCTCTGCACTGGATGGCCAAATATCAGAAAGGCAGGGCTGAAGCGCAGCCAAAAGAAAAATAATAAATATTTTTTTAAAATAACTAAAAGGTGGATGCAATCTCCGACAACCAACATGCACACAGTCCATGCATTTCACAGCACCAGAGAATATGCAATTTGACTGGGAGACTGTGTAACCACATAGTTACACAGTATTGTTGTGTGCAACACCCTCCACCCCCACCACAGGAGGAACCCAGCTCCTTTTTTTAACGTAACCATCACTAAATCACCCAGAAAGGATGACTATACAATTAATAATTAAGAAGCATTGCCCACAGGGGGAGTGCAACAACAGAACTAAAAGGAAGGGTAGAGAGAGAAGGAGCGATTAAAAAAATTATTTCAGAGTCGGAGACGATGCACTCCCTCTCCTTTGGTGGCCATGTCTCTCTCTCAGTGAGACTCAGCTGTTAGGTATTTTTAATCAGCCTCTGTTCAGACGTGTTACAAAACATTTCAGGAGCAGTTGGGACTTTATCCTGGATCAGAGGAAATGGTGCTACTACTGTGCCACAAGACCCCTCAGAACTCAACTCTTTTTTTGTATCATCCACCACCAAATTAATTAAAGCTCCACCACCCAGAAGGACAAAGGCTTCTTCCTAACAGCATCAAGCGCATCCCTACACCATGTGGACAGCAGCAGTTTAAGCAGACAACTCATTATCACGCTTCCCAGGACAGTTAGGGATAGGCAAAAGGTGCAGATCAAGCGAGCAATGCCTACATCCATTGAATGTACAAAAACAAATCAGAATGTGCAATAACACAAGTGAAATTATTTCTACAGTAATATCATGGATTATAATAAAGCCATCTGTAGCATTCACAAATGGTAAAAATGATTGTAATCACAAGCAAAACACTATGTTGCAAATCTGAGCGAAGACGACAGTACTGGAGAAACTCAGCATCCCTGGTCATATCAGTGAAAAGAAAAACAGAGCTAATGTTTCCAATTTGTGATGCTTCATTGGGACTGATTTACAAACCCCGCTCCAAATGGCTACAAGAATGCAAGATGCTAAAATTTAAGCACTGAAGCTCGAATTAGCTGCTTAATGTAGAAAAAAAAATTAAATGGTACCTTGACATTTAAAGAAATCCATTTATGTCATTAATTATTTAATGTTTTATAAAAGTGGTCATTCAGCCGGGTTTCTAAGTTAAAATGGAAATGAGAAAGTTTTTGTAAATGAACACGAGTCAAAGAATTTATGAAAAGTGCAGTGATTCCCTGCTATAAACACAGTCACAAATTCCGAGAAATATTGCCAGATAGCAGAATTTAATAAAAGCATACTAATATAGCTTAAAGTGGGTAATAGAGAATTGGAAATCTGCTTTACACTGCTACCAAGTATTACAGAACTGAGTTAATTCCTTTTATTTATTCCATATTGTTCTGTAACACATAGGGTCAAACATCACTGGAAGGATGAGGCATTGCCAAACTGATTTAACTCAGCACCATAAGAGACAAGGGGCAAAGAGAAAGGATAATTTTGTTCCTGGAATCTGGGAGTATAGGATAATGGCATCCATGCCTTTTAGGATAGATATGGGGAGGAAATTCTTACCGATTGGTCACCTTTAGATCTGAAAGTTAAATCCAGCCCAAAATCAGCTGAATAGGAACACAGGAGGCGGCCATTCGGCCCCTTGAGACTGCTCTGCCATTGTACTCATGTTTAATCATCAACATCAATGCCATTTCCTCCATATTGTGTCCATATCACTTGATGTTACTGGTGTTTAAAAATCTATTCCTGTCTGTCTTGTACATACTCAGCCTCCACAATGCTCTAGGATGAAGAATTCCAAAGATCCACAGCCTCTTGGTAAAGAATTTCCTCCCCATATCTATACTAAAAGGCATGGATGCCATGATCCTATATCCCCAGAATCTAGGAACAAGATTGTCCTTCCTCTTTGCTCCTTGCCTGTTATGGTGCTGAGTAAATGAAAGCAGATAGCCTGAATATCAGCTTGAAATTCCTCATAACTAAATATTAATTGGAGCTATGTTTGCAAGTCAGTACGGAGAGGCCACACAAACCTGGTGGATGTTGCAGATGGAAAAGCTACATGATGGTTCAACGCTATTTCAAATTTAAAACACGGAAAGATCCCACTAGATGCTCATAGAGACTGAGTGATGAATGGACTTTAACATATGCTTGTGCCATTGTTTGAACACTGACTGACCGGGCCAAAGGACATTCTCAGTCACGGCATCTCTCAAAGCTTTTATTGGCTGAATGAACATCACATGTCTCTTGATGCATGCACATATGTTCTTGCTGAATCACTGAAAGACAATGAGATTTCACGTCGGGCACCAGCTTGAGGTGATACGTTGTAGTTCTTCACACAGCCCTGCCCAGAGCATATCTCTGGAATAAAATCCTCAACATTTTGTACAAGCTGCAATACAAAGTTAAAATAAGATAGCTTCATAATGGATAAATAATGATTGCTTTGGAGAGAGACGTTGATTTTATGAACTCCATAAATTAATCCCTGGGAGAACAGTTCCATTTCCTTAGCAAGGCTGGGAAGCTCATGAATTTATTACTTGTAATAAATTGCCGGATGAGAGGAGGTTTAACTGGATGCTTGGTCAATGAACCAACTTCCCAGATCCCAGATCAAGTCATTCATTTCTTTTGTGCCTCCCTTAGGATCTTGTAAAAAAATCATCGCCGGCTTATGTATGGAATGAGCTTGCAGAGGAAGTGGTGGGGGTTGGTATAATTACAACATTTAAAAGTTATCTGGATGGATATACGATTAGGAAGGGTTTAGAGGGATATGAGCCAAACGCTGGCAAATGGGACTAGATTAATTTAGGATATCTGGTCAGTATGGACGGGTTGGACCGAAGGGTCTGTTTCCGTGCTGTATATCTCTATGACTCTAAGTTAATGGCAGATGTCACCTGTCTTCCACATGTTCAATCATCTTATTGTGTCACACAGGTTAACCCCTCTCCAGCCTAGAGTTCACACATTATTACTGAAATCCATCTTGTTCACGTCAGTGAATTCTGATTGTCAGGCATGGTAAAGAGAGTCAACGAGTTAAATTGTTGCATCATTAAAGCAGTGGGATAATTGCACTGCATATTGAATATTATAAAACAACACTCTGTGCTTGGAGTAAAACTTGACAACGTCCCTTTGAGATGGTGGGAGGATAGATTCAAGAGTCTTGTATACTCCACTTGTAACCAACTGGGACCAATGACTCAAGTGACATTCAAAATATAGATTCAATTATGCTGCTTGTCATCCAAACAAGTGTATTTCATCCATGAATTTATTAAAGTTTTGGTTATTAGCAGCAAGAACATTGTGAGGCTGATACAGTGAGAGCATGAGATGCTGAAAGGAGAAATAGAATGTGCGCAGCTTTTCCACATATCGAAGGTCAAGTTAACCTGGGGGTCTCTCTGCTACATCAAGTGGAATCTTGATTACTGTCTGACACTAACAGAGGTCTGAGAATAGGCAGTCTATCCATCTCCTCCGATTGGAATCTCTCAAATGCTTTCTCAAATAAATCTGCACCAAGGAGAGGAACAAGATAAAGGGAAGAGGATGAAGGAACGTGAAGAGTGATGTCACGATGGTGTAACTGATTCCTCATTCCACACTCTATCGCTCCTCTCAATGTACCAATGACTTGTTTCAGCAGGCGAGGGTTCAAACGGTTAAGACATATATCTGAGCATGAACTGCAATCAGCCTCCAGTAATGTGTTGTCATGTTTGATATGCCTGTAAAACCACAGCAATAATAACCATCTGTCTTGTCAAATTGTTAGCAACAACATCATCATGCTTTTCATCATCCAAGCTCAGAAAGTGTCAATGGGACTAATACAAGGTCTACAGACACATCAGGAATTTGGCACGTTAAACAGAGAGACTTCAATTTCATCTTTTTGGAATTAATATTTATTCATTTACCCAATCAAACTCTGAGCATTCAGCCAGCATTTTAGTATAAAGATTTCAATGCTTAGCAGTTAAGAACTGATGAAAAATGAAGTAGATGAGGGAATTGGTTGCACCAGCTGTCCGCATATATGTCAAACATAGCAACTTATTTAAAAACAAAATTAGGATCATAATTTTGACTTGGATTTCTCAACATTGCAGGTTGCTGGTCAACTGTAGAGATATAATAGTCACTCAGTGAACTAATCAGATATGAACATAAGGATTTGTCATTTAATGAGCCAATCAGGTACGGACACAGGGATTGGTGACACAATGAACCAATCAAATATGGACCGCAGGATTTGGTGACTAATTAACCAACCTGGTCTGGATGCAGGAATTGGTGACTCAAATAACTAATTGGTATAGACGCAGGGATTGGCGACTCAATTAAATGTTCAGATATGGACATAAAGATTATTCCTAAATGATCCAATCAGATATGGATGCAGGAATTGGTGACTGAGTGGGCATATTTGCTCATACAATATGACACACATCTGCAGAAAAACTTTGTTGAAGGATTGGTCCTAACTGATCTTGTGCTTCAAATGGCCTTGAACGTTATGTTCTGAAGCTTGAAGTAAGCAAACCATCTGACAGGGTGAATCTCTGCAACAACAACTTGCATTTATTTATACAGTACCTTTAAATTGGGGAAACTCCCATGATATCTCAGAGGAGCATTTTATAGGGCTGAGAGATGGGGATAGATAGTTCATGAAAGGATTTGAAAAAAAGGATGGGAATTTTAAAATGGTAGAATTACTGGACTGTGAGCTAATGCACCACAAAATTTCTGCCATATCTTCTCATGTTAAATTTCAATTAAACCTTTTTATGAGCAACCTGCATAACATTTCTCCATTTGTTAAAGGAAATCACATTTAATGGACAAAGCACTTTGCCATTATTGGGCACTAAGTCATTTTTATCATTTCATTCAGACAGTAAAAGCTTCTCTCAAAACACTTCCACTTACCCAGGAGTCATTTGTTACACTGGAAATATTATCATTAATAACACTGATGGAAGCTATCCAGATAAATAGTCCTCTTTGCTGAATGGTTCAAATAGCAGGGGGCGCAGAGATTAAAGAGCAAGAAGGATTGTCAGCCTCTTTGCTTTTGATTTTCACAAAAGGATTATCAAGCCTATGGAACAAGTTAACCAATGGACAGTGCAGTGAACAATTAACATGGACCCAAAATAATATTGAACATATTTTGGAAGAAAGACAGGTAGAGTTGGAAGACCAGTGAAGAAAATAGCTTCCTTATTTAAAAAAATGTATTCTAGAGTATCTAATTCCTTGTAGTTACAGGGATAGAAATGCAATATACTAAAAATGTGCCTCCTGGCTTGCTGTAGTCATGTGACTCCTATCATAAGCCACCCACTGCAGGAATCCATCTTACAGCCAAGTCAATAAGTTCACAGTGCAAGCCAGACTTTTATCCCTGTAACACGGTGCCAGAGGGATGCTGGTATTGAGTGCCGAAGGGCTGTATAGAAGTACAGTTACTAAAAGTGCCGAGAGTTGTTAGAAGTCACAGAAAAGGAACAAAGAAACAGGCAACAACTGAAAACATTGGGCAAGACACATTGCCCTACAAACGTTCCTTACCTGGATTAGAACTGGTAGTTCTTTTTTTACTCAATGACAAAATGTGAAATTGTGACAGATTTTAATGAACAAACCAGAACAGCTATGAGGAGATGCCCATCTATTACTGCTGGGGAGAGACCGCGACACAGTAAACTCCACAACAAATGTTTCTGAGCAATTCAATAAAAAAGAACAGTAGAAATCTTGAAAACCTTGATGACATACTTTGAACCCCAAATCAATGTACCCTATGAATGGTAAGTGTTCAATGTGAGGGCACAAGGTGGAAAAGAGTTCACTGTTCAATATGTGACCTAATGAACACAGCTCGCAAAGATCTGGGCATTGCCCAACTAACAGGTGATTGAATTCAAAGCAGGATTGAATTAGGAATAAGAGAGGCCTCAGTGAGTGCATGCTTCCTCGTTAGAGGAAAAACCTACTCTCCGGTTTTTAAATTGCTTTCAGTGGATCTTTAAAATGCTACATCTTCTGCTGTTTTTTCCTAGATCCTAAGGTAATCTAGCTACCAGCTCCTGATTGTTGTTAAAATCATTGCCATCATTGTTGGTACTTTTCTCAGGGAGATCCATTTGAAGGTTTTCATGTACTGATTGCAGAAATCTAATTTCGTGTTTGCTTTCTCCTTAGTGACCTTCACATCTAGGAGTGTCATGACATTTCATCAGCAGGGACTTTCTCTTGATTACCTGGTGCTCCAAATCCCTGTTCCTGCATTTTTCTCCTTTTGTTCCACAGGGCAATTATATGAACTCAGTTCCTGTGTCCCAGACTCTGCTGGAACCCTAGATTATTTACAGCACGTGTACAGGATCTGTTTCTCACTGCCTGTGTCCATCTTTGTTGATTTGTACTTATGCTTCACTGATGCTTCACTGTTTGCAAACTTATTACTGCATCCACATCTCAATGACTGACCTGACAGGTAATCCTTAAATTCATTCTCATTTAGACTTTGTTTCTGTTTCTAAAACTGACACCAGGGATCCAATGATGAAGTAGAAAGATTACTCTATTGAGTCGATTGCAACGTGTGGGGTCCTCCTTGCTCAGAGGGAAGGTGACAAAGCAAATAAGAGAAGCGAAGAGGAATTATAAGAAAAAATTCCCGTAAAAGGGAATCCCAAAGTCGTCTTTGGATTACAAATAATGGAAGAGTGGTTAAAGGAAACATGAGGCTGATTGAAGATCAAAACAGGATTTATTTATGGAGACATTGGGCATGACAGAGGTATTAAATAAATAATTTGCATCTATATTGACAAAAGAGGAGAATGCTACCCAGGCGCATGGTGACAGGGAGGGGAATGCAGTGATTAGAAGAGTTCAAAATTGATAAGGAAGACTACTTGGATAGGCTGTTAGGTACTTTAAAGTTGATAAGTCACTGGGACTGGATGAGATAGATCCGAGGAATTTGAAGGAAATAAGAATGGAAATGACAGGGGCACTGGTCATAGTTTTTCAGTATTCCCGAGAAGGAGGAGGGGTACAAGGAGACTAGAGAATGCAAACTTTACAGCCTTGTTCAAGAACAGTTATAAAGTTAATCCTGGCAATTACAAACCAGTGATGGGGAAGCTTCTATTCGGGATAGAATTGGTAGTCGTATGGTAAAAGCTGGGTTGACTAACAAGAGTCAGCATGGATTTCTGATGGGGAAATTGTGTTTCACTAACTTGCTGGAATTTTTTTTGTAGAGGTTACAAAAAGGCTCAATGAGGGTGATGCTGCTGATGTGTTATTTACATGGATTTCCGAAAGGCGTTTGATGCAGGTCCTTGAAGGTGGGGTATTCCCAAGAATCTTACTGCCATTGTCCTTCTAGATGGAAGGGGTCATGGATTTGGAAGGTGATGTCTCAGGACTTTTGGTGAATTTCTGCAGTGCATCTTGTTGATAGCACACACTGCTGCTACTGTATGTTGACAGTGGGGAGAGTGGATGCTTGGGGATATGGTGCCAATCAAACTGGCTGCTTTGTCCTGGTTGGTGTCAAGCTTGTTGAGTGTTGTTGGGGTTTAGCCCATCCAGGCAAGTTGGGAATATTCTGTCCCACTCCTGACTTGTACCTTGTAGATGGTGGACAAGCACCACAGAGTCAGGAGGTGAGTTACTCGCTGCACTATTCCTAGCCTCTGACTTGCTCTTGTAGCCACTATTTATGTGGTGAGTCAGTTGAGTTTCTGGTCAATGGTAACCCCCAAGATGTTGATAGTGGGGATTCAGTGATGATAACACCAATGAGTGTTAAGGGGCAGTGATTAGATTGTCTTTTATTAGAAATGGTTTTTGCCTGGCCTTTGTGTGGCATGAATGTTCCTTGCCACTTGTTAGCCAAAGCTTGGATATTGTCCAGAACTTGTTACAATAGAACACGGATAGCCTCAGTATTGGAGGAGTCAGAAATGGTACTGAACATTATGTAATCATCGGCAGATATCCCCACTTCTGACCTTGTGATGAAGGGAAGCTCATTGAAGATGGTTGGGCCTAGGATACTACCCTGAGGAACTCCTGCAGAGATATCCTGGAGTTGAGATGAATGGTCTCCTATAATCACTATTATCTTCTTTTGTGCCAGGTATGACTCCAACCAATATAGAGTTTGTCCCCTGATACCCATTGATTCCAGTTTTTCTTGGGTTCCTTGATGCCACACTTGGTTGAATGTGCCTTGATGTGAAGGGCTTACCTCACCTCTAGCATTCAGCTGTTTTGTCCATATTTGAATCAAGGCTGTAGTGACAAAAGGAGCTGAGTGGCCCTGACTGAACCCAAACTGGGCATCACTGAGAAAGTTATTGCTGAGTAGGTGCTGCTAAGTAGCACTGTTGATGACAACTTCCATCACTTTATTGGTGATTGAGATTAGACTGATGGAGTGGTGATTTGCTGGGTTGAATTTATCCTGCTTTTTGTGTACACGACAGACCTGGTCAATTTTGTACATTGTCGGGTCAATGCCAATGTTGTAACTAATGGAACAGTTTGGCCAAGGGTATGGCAAATCTTCAATATTATTGCTAGAATGTTTTCTGAACTCATGGCCTTTTGCAGTATTGAGTGATTCCAACCATTTCTTAATATCATCTGGAAGGAATCAAATTGGCTGAAGACTGGTGTCTGTGATTCTGGGGGCCACTGAAGATGGTTGAGATGGATCACCAATCAGCACTTCAGGCTAAAGATTGATGTGAACGCTTCAGCCTTATGTTTTGTACTGTTGTGCAGGGCTCTTCCATCATTGAGGATGGGGATATTTGTGAAGCCTCCTCCTCCAGTGAATTTTTTAATTGTCTACCATTATTCACGACTGGATGTGGCAGGATTGCAGAGCTTAGATCTGATGTGCTGTGTTATGGGACTGCTTCGTTCTGACTATCGCTTGCTGCTTGTGCTGTTGGGCATGCAAGTCATTTTTTGAGGTAGCTTCGCCAGACTGACACCTCATTTTCAGGTAAACCTGGTGCTGTTCGTTCACATCCTTTGCACTCTTCATTGAACTGGGGTTGATCCCCTGGCTTGATGGTAATGGTTGAGTGGGGGATATGCCAGGCTGTGAGGTTACAGTTTGTGCTGGAGTACAATTTTGCTGCTGTTGACAGTCCACAGTGCCCCATGAATGCCCAGTCTTGAGTTGCTATATCTGTTCAAAGTCTGCCCATTTAGCAAATTGTGTTGTATGGCATTATGGAGTGTATTCTCAATGTGAAGCTTGAACCTTTTCCTTCACAAGGACTGTGTGGTGGATAATCTTACCAGTATTGTCATGGACAGATGCATCTGCCTCTAGCAGTAAGGATGAGGTCAAATATGTTTTTCCCTCTTGTTGGGTCCCTCACCACCTGCCGCAGACTCAGCCTGTAGTGGATGATTTGCAAGATTATGGATGCAGAGACCCAACCCAAGAAGTCATTGCCAATCATGATCAAAATGTAGTGTAATTGATAGACAGAGGTCACCAGTTGAAGCTGCAATTGATCAAGAATTTGCAATTAACAATGTCTGAAGTCAAATACATTAATAGGTCATGATCTTCTCTCAGATTTTGAATAGGTGAGTGATGAACAGATGTAAAAACAGTGGAACAATTTATTGGATTCATTGACTGTTTACCAAAAGTCTTGCCTAATTTGTTGTTGGAGTATGTACCTTTATGCCAGCTCACTGCCAATAATGTACAGTAATATAGGAGCACAGAGCAAGAATTTAGCATTCACTAAACTCATGCAAATAATGATAGCAACTCCAAAGCGGAAATACTATGATGTAAATGATGGAGGCACCTCAGTGTGACACTCATGAAACGGGACTTGGAATAACCCTACTGCAACAAGATCAACTGGTTGCATTTAGATTAGATTAGATTACTTAGTGTGGAAACAGGCCCTTCGGCCTAACAAGTCCACACCGCCCCGCCAATGCGCAACCCACCCATACCCCTACATTTACCCCTTACCTAACACTAGGGGCAATTTAGCATGGCCAATTCACCTGACCTGCACATCTTTGGACTGTGGGAGGAAACCGGAGCACCCGGAGGAAACCCACGCAGACACGGGGAGAACGTGCAAACTCCACACAGTCAGTCGCCTGAGGCAGGAATTGAACCCGAGTCTCTGGCGCTGTGAGGCAGCAGTGCTAACCACTGTGCCACCGTGCCGCCCACATTTACATCCAGAACATTAATCCAAAGAGAACAATGCTATGCACAAATTGATGGAAAATAATTCCAGATCAGTCTCATGAACATTTTCAATGTGAACAATTTAGACCAAACAAAAAAAAAGTAAGTCCAACCACAAGTCACTTCACAGCATTTTTTAAAAACTGTTACTTTCTGCTGCAATGCAGCTACAAAGAATATTACTCCAATTATCAAGCTATCATCTGGGTGTGACATATAAGCAATGAAAATGATGCATATCACTAACTTGCTGTTGAGAGTAGCGCCCCCAATAATGGCAGGAGAGAATGCTATGACAGAGTGTGAAATCTTCTTGATCTAACGTGAAGCAGCGTTTCAGCATGTTCTGGAAGTCATCAAAACCACCTGAGACACTAAATATAAACCAGCACCTTGATCAAATGGAACAAACTACCCAGCAAGCTACAACTCCCCAAGTATTGCAACTTGACAAGGTGAAGAGGTGAACTGATTCCTGTGGTCACAAAACATATTGGCCATATGGAGATGAATTGACAGCCCAAGATGGCATCTAGTACAAAGGAAATAGAATCACTATCCTTCAGGAATTGAAATGAGTGATCCGAAAGAACATAGCTGTAGGCCACCAAGAAATTGAGCTGAGTCTGAGGAAGGCAAGGGAAGTGTTCAATTGGCCAAATGTGAGCAACAATATCAAAGATTGCAACAGCTCAGGCCAATGCTTGTAATGAGTACCAAGCTAGGTTGATGACAAATGACATCCAAGTTAGACTGTGAGAGAAGGTGGAAGTACGCCTCTCAATCTCCTAAGAACTAATTTGTTTTGTCAGCACCAATTATTATTCTGAGTATTGGCAAGCAGCCCACCTGAATTCAATGACTACTGTTGAGATTATATAAGGGCATTCAGTCAGGAATACCAGGAATTGTGCTGAGCAATAATGGCCCTTAGTTCATGAGTGAAGAATTCAGTCACTTGATAAAGAATTTGGAAACTCGACACCATCTGTCATCTTGACACTCTCCCCAGTCAAACCGTCTGGGATTTGGTAGTGAATTAGCTCCCATTGGACCCAAAACATTAACTCTGCTTTCCCTCCACAGCCTGCTGAGTTTCTCCAGCAACTTTGATTTAAAGACTTTATGTGAAATGCGTGTGTGGAGTCTGATGAGAACAATTAACTCCTGACACAATTAACAGTTGTGTAATTCAGTGCAAATGAAAATGTATGCAAGATTTTAGACCATAAGACCATAAGATATAGGAGCAGAAGAAAGACCATTCGGCCCATCGAGTCCACTCCGTTTGTTTTGTGTATGAAAATGGGAATGTTTAGGGTAGAAATGCAAATTGTACTCACGTGCCTCCTGTTTGCCAGTCACGTGACCACTGCAGGCGTCCATCTTATAGTCAGTTCAAATAAAGACATAGTACAATCCAGACTGTTGTCCTCTGCACTAGCAGGAATTACTGCAAGGACCGGGGGAAAAAAAGCAGAGTTATATTTAGATGAAAACAGGAGATAAAATTGGAAGATTTTCCCTGAAAGTTTGAACAAAGAGGAAATGTTACTTTTAAGATTAGCATCTCTCCCAGATTCCTTTCTCTTAGCCAAAAGCCTGTGGGTTCGCAAACCAAGGAGAATGGAGAGGACAGATGTGAAAGCAAGATAATTCAGGCAGAGTCAGTAGTCACTCAGAGTCCAACAGAGATCTCTCTGCTTATATATTCTGTGCCTGTGCGCTTCCCTCCACTTCACCTGATGAATGAGCAGTGCTATGAAAGCTTGTGATTCCAAATAAACCTTTCAGTCTATAACCTGGTGTCATGTGACTTCTGACTTTGCTCACCCCAGTCCAACACTGGCATCCCTACATCATTCAGGCAGAGGACAGCAGATTAGGTGCAGCCCACATCAGCAGACAAGGAGAGTGCAAAAAGGCAGCTGTCTAGGTATTTTCCCTCAGTCTCAAAAATCAGCCATACCTGCTGATTGGACTGTGACAGTACTATAAGCCTGATTAACTGTCCTCATCAATCTTGCACTGATTAGATGTTAAACTTTACAAACCATTACCAACACTGTTTGAAAACATCAGATAATCAAACATTGTAGTGAACAATCTGCTGATTACAGAAGTGCCACAGAGCTGGGAAATGCCGGTGTTAACATGACTAATGCTATCATTTTAAACCACTCACCAACATCACAAATTCATGATCCATCTGTGAACAAGTACTTTGCTGTCTTTAGAGCAGATCCATGAACTAGCTGCACGATACATTCAAATTTGTTCTGAAATAAAGAGCAAGTGGACAATTTCATAAATTAAGAGCAGGACATAATGCTTTATTTTAATTGACTTGTAAGAAGTGCCTAAGTATCTAAAAACCTAAAGATGAAATCTCATTATGAATTGTTCAGTACTTACACTCTGCAAATATTTCAATTAAATTCGCCTGTGGAAATATTTTTGCCATCAATAATAATAATCCTTGGAGCATCCCAGTTTTTTGCTTTTCAGATCCACGTGTTTTCTTTAATCCTTAGATGAGGCTCGAAATTAAACTCAGAAAGTTACTTGAGATTAATCACTATTCAATTGACCAGTCATGAAGTGAGTGCAGCCTATATGATAGGACATTGAGTTTTAATCTGAATTAAAGACAGCACATAACACACTTGTTATCTCCTCTTCCGCGGTTACATTAGAGCCCGGGTGTCTCTGGAAAAGGAGCACGCGGTGTCCACCAACACCCTGGAGTTGTTCAGGGAGCCGCAGGGAGTGGAGTGCATTATTTCCCCCTCCAACTCTATTTTGATTTAATCCCTGCCCTCCCCTTCACTGTTTGATCACACAGCATTGCCCTTTGATGTGAAGGGCAGTGCTTGTCACTGGCCACTCAGGTGTTTCCTTTCTTCCTGGTGGTGGGACAAAAAGAAAGAAAAAACACACTTGTTATACACATGATGACTAACACTGAGTCCCACTTCAGCTCAGCAGCTTGGCATGAACAGCTCAGTCTTTCTCCTTTGACATGCCTTCTCCTTGCTCTACTCTTTGGGAACCTCTCAGAAATTATCAACTGGAGTTTTCCTACACAGTTTTTTTCTCCATCATCTACAACACTGAACCTTCCTAAAACCTCTGACTTTATATTCATTCTCATGGGTCCTTGGAATGTTCACGAAGCCACTTAGTCTTATAAAGGCTTACTTCATTTCAAAATATCCTTTCAGGTGTAGATCTCTTTGTCCGAAAATTCTTCTTTGGTGTGAATAATCTGCCATCACTCTTCCTCATCCTTCACTTCTCAGACTAGTCCTATTCTACCTGGAACTAACTCCAAAAGGTTTCATTTAAGAACTCAATTCCTGAGGTGAGGCAAGAGTGACAGTGCTTGACATCAAGGTCGCATTCGACTGAGTGTGATATCAAGGAGCCCTAGTAAAACTGAAATCAAAAGGTATTGGGGCAAACTCTTCAGTGGTGGGAGTTATACCTGACACATAGAAAAATGGTCATGGTTCTTGGAGGTCAGTCGTCTCAGCTCCAGGACATCTCTGCAGGAGTTCCTCAGGGGAGTGTCCTAGGCCCAATCATTTTCAGCTGCTTCATCAATGACCTTCCCTCCATCATAAGGTCAGATTGGGGATGTTTGCCGATGACTGCACAATGTTTAGCACTGTTCGCGATTCCTCAGATACTGAAGCAGTCCATGTTCAAATGCAACAGGATCTGGACAGTATCCAGGCTTGGGCTGACAAGTGGCAAGTAACATTCACACCACACAGAAGCCAGGCTATGACCATCACGAATACGAGACAACCTAACCACTGCCCCTTGGCATTCAACAGTGTCACCATCACTGAATCCCCCAATATCAACACACTGTGGGTTATCATTGACCAGAAACTCAATTGGACTCACTATATAAAGACAGTGGCTACAGGACCAAGTCAGAAGCTAGGAATACTGCAGTGAGTAACTCACCTCCTGACTCCTCAAAGTCTGTCCACCATCTACAAGGTGTAAGTCAGCAATACTCCCCACTTGCCTGGATGGGTGCAGCTCCAACAACACTCAAGAAGCTTGACACCATCCAGGATAAAGCAGCTGCTTGATTGGTACCATATCCACAAACATCCACTCCCTCCACTGCCGATGCTCAGTAGCAGCAGTGTGTACTATATTCAGGATGTGTTGAAGAAATTCACTAAAGATCCTCAGACAGTAACTTCCAAACCCATGACCACTTCCATCTTGAAGGATAAAGGCAACAGGTATATGGGAACACCAGCACCTTCAAGTTCCCTCCACTCACCATCCTGACTTGGAAATATATTACCGTTCCTTCACAGTCGTTGGGTCAAAATCCTGGAATTCCCTCCCCCATGGCATTTTGGGTCAACCCACAGCAAGTGGACTGCAGCAATTCAAGAAGGCAGCTCACCACTACCTTCTCCAGGGGCAACTAGTGATGGACAATAAAAGGCTGGCCAGCCAGTGACACCCACATCCCACAAATGAATTTTTTAAAAATCAGATATTTTATACACACCCTATGCAAAGGTAAAGGAGCTGGTTGGATTTGAACCCAGGCCTCCTAGCTTAGAGGTAAGAACATTACCATTGCACAACAAGAGTCCACCAAAGGTTTCAATTATTTGAGTCCAAGACACAATTATTTAGAGAATCAAGGGTTTGAGGATAAGGCAGGAAAATGGAATTGATCAGTCATGATCTTAATGAATCAATGAATGCACTCAATGAGCTGAATGGCCTACTTCTGCACCTATGGCTTTGATATTTTTAACCAACCTGTTCAGGTTTGGGATTTGAACTCAGGCTTCCTAACACAGAGGTAGGGCACTACCACTGTGACACAAGAACCTCTACTTCTTATGGTCTAAGTCTCTGGGACAGCTAAACAAGAATGACCATTCAGTGCAGCTGATCTGATTCCTTATCAGAGTCACAAAGTGACAGCAGGTCAGGCAGCATCCGAAGAGCAGGAGAACCGACATTTCAGGCATAAGCCCTTCATCAGGAATGTTGGAGGTGGGGGGAATCGAAGGCTGAGAGATAAATGGGAGGGTGGGGGTGGGCCTGGAGGGAAGATAGCTGGGAAGGCGTTAGCTAGATGCAGGTGGTGGGTGATGGTGATAGATCGGTGGGGAGGATGGAGTGGATAGCTGGGAAAGAAGTTGGACAGCTGGGACAGTTCAAGAGGGCAGTGCCAAGTTGGAGGGGGTGGATCTGGGGTGAGATGGGGGGAGGGGAGATTTGGAAACTAGTGAATTCGATGTTGATGCAGTGTGGTTGAAGCGTCCCAAGGTGGAAGATGAAGCGTTCTTCCTTATCAAGCTGGTGAGCTGGATTATTGTTCGTTATTGCACTCCTGTCCAGTGTTCCCTTGTACTGCCAGACGTACATTTCATAGGCTCTTTACTTATTCAAAGTTAAATGAAAGGTCTACCATGGTTTCATTCCACTGTTACCTCTTCCAACTATTGCAACAGATATTCTGTATCCATGGACCCTTTTATGAGCTAATTCATCATTACACAGAACAAATTAGACTTGTTTCTATGGCAATGAAACCTTGAGCAGTTTGCAGGAAAATTAAACTTGGGTCTTTTAAATGTATGTAAAAGATTGTATGGTTTTATTAATAGGTGAGCACGGAAGTTCTGCCTTGTCTAGGCTAACATTTACCCCTCAATCTTTCAAATAGATTATCTGGTCATTATCACATTGATGGCAGGAGCTTGCTGTCTTTACTATAACTAATTGTATTTCTATAGTATTTCAGCAGCTGTAAAACCCATTCTGACATTCTGTAACGTTAACGCAGGTTGATCCAATAGATTATGGCTTTAAATTTATGACAGTAAATAAGCATATATACTTGAGTAATAGTCGAAATGTTTTGACTACTTTTTAAGATTAAATTTGTGGGATTGACTATTACATGGATACTACTTTTGAGTGGCTGGAATTCATCAAAATTCATATTGTATCATTAGCAGAGGTCCAATTGATCTCTAAATGAATAAAGAAAAATTTCACAGTGTTATGGTAGTTCTGAAAACTTGGAGTGGAGTAGAGCAGGATGATTGGCAGACCGACTCATAAACGTTGATCCATTACCTGTGAGGATCTAGGTTCAATTTTTACCCGAGATACAGACAGTTTATCCGAACGACGTGGGTGGGGAGTATTTTGTTCGGATAATCAAATGTTTGGATAACACAGTTTAGCCAAGCATCGGGACCTTGCGATCTTGTTCAGATAATCCCAAATTTGGATAGTCAACGTTCGGATAATCGAGGTTCCTCTGTGTATGGAAAATTCCAGAACTTTGGTCAAAAATAGGGATTGACGTTTACATGAGATCGACTATTACTCGAGTTTATATGGCAACTGCAGGTTGTGAATCTCAGCACATTAACAAAAGGGCTGAGCAGTGGAAGAGTCCCAACCAATGGAGTTGAGGATGGCCAGATCAGCCAAGACTTCACTCAATGGCAGGGCAGACTCGATGGGCTGAATGGCCTACTTTTGCTTCAATACCTTATGGTTTTATGATATAATCAGGAGCAAACATCTGGCACAGTTTTCCCTTTCAAGCCCAAAGAATGTTGTTGTTGTTGTAATATGAAGGTAGCTGAAAATGTGTTGCTGGAAAAGCACAGCAGGTCAGGCAGCATCCAAGGAACAGGAGAATTGACGTTTCGGGCATAAGCCCTTCTTCAGGAATCGGGAGGAAGAGAGCTTCTTCAAGGAAGGCATCCTTGCAAGAGGATTCGCAGTAGGTTAAAATCTTCGAGGAGAAAGTGAGGACTGCAGATGCTGGAGATCAGAGCTGAAAATGTGTTGCTGGAAAAGCGCTTTTCCTGCTACGCTTTTCCAGCAACACATTTTCAGCTCTGATCTCCAGCATCTGCAGTCCTCACTTTCTCTCCGTAATATGAAGGTAACCCTGCTCGGTAAGAAGCTAAGAATCAAATCTGAAGACTGTTAAATACGTTAGTCCATTAAATCTCCCCATTCACACCAATGGAAATACAAAGTGTAAATCAGGCACACAATCCAATCAATCTGCTGAGGTGTGGTTAGTTAGGTTAAGTTACTTACATTGGGTTTCCAGTCTTTTTTTTAGATTACTTACGATTAGATTAGATTACTTACAGTGTGGAAACGGGCCCTTCAGCCCAACAAGTCCACACCCCCCGCCGAAGCGCAACCCACCCATACCCCTACATTTACCCCTTACCTAACACTACGGGCAATTTAGCATAGCCAATTCACCTGACCTGCACATCTTTGGACTGTGGGAGGAAACCAGAGCACCCGGAGGAAACCCACGCAGACACGGGGAGAACGTGCAAACTCCACACAGTCAGTCGCCTGAGGCGGGAATTGAACCCGGGTCTCTGGCGCTGTGAGGCAGCAGTGCAAGCCACTGTGCCGCCCATGTAGCAGAGATATCAGTCACAGCAGTATTGACTTAGTTTGAATAATTGTGGTTTAATGGTTACCTTGTTAAATTGCAACATTTTAATCTCGTCCCTTTGCATATGTTAGCCTCAGTACACTGGGCCATAAAATACTGACAATCAGCCTAAGGGCAGGTCCTCTATTATATTTCTCCACACTTTGCAGTTTTGCACTGTCCTCACAGAAATGGTTCATTTCCAATCTGATGTTGTCTAACATCATTCTCTTTGACTCTCAGGTTACATCTCTCGAATTCTCCTTCAGTTTCCTCCTTCAGCACGTTCGCCTGTGTTGAATTGTGGCCAAACCATCCTCATTCCTGATGAAGGGCTTTTGCCCGAAACATCGTTTCTCCTGCTCCTCTGATGCTGCCTGACCAGCTGTGCTTTTCCAGCACCACTCTAATCTTGCTCTAATCTCCAGCATCTGCAGTCCTCACCTCCATCTAATCCAACAGCGTTGCCTTTTCTTGATGTTTTTTTTTCCCTCTGGCTGACCAGCTCCATCCTTCTCCAGAACCACATTTCACAACGTTTTACTCTATTGTGTGTCTGCTTTTTTCCTTCAGGTCCACATTTTCCATATGGGCGGCACGGTGGCACAGTGGTTAGCACTGCTGCCTCACAGCGCCAGAGACCCGGGTTCAATTCCCGCCTCAGGCGACTGACTGTGTGGAGTTTGCACGTTCTCCCCGTGTCTGCGTGGGTTTCCTCCGGGTGCTCCGGTTTCCTCCCACCATCCAAAGATGTGCAGGGTCAGGTGAATTGGCCATGCTAAATTGCCTGTAGTGTTAGGTAAGGGGTAAATGTAGGGGTATGGGTGGGTTGCGCTTCGGCGGGTCGGTGTGGACTTGTTGGGCCGAAGGGCCTGTTTCCACACTGTAATCTAATCTAATCTAATTTTCACATTGTATGAGGCACTCTAAATCACAGCTTATTAAATTTTGTTCTTAAGATCTCTCACACTTCACTACCTGAACAATTATTTCAGATTTGATAGAGTAATACTTATCATTGCTCTTCCAGCTGTGCTTCCTTTATGACAATAACCATCTGCTGACAAACTGGGTTTCAGGTACAAGGCCCTCAGATGTTTTCATGCTGAGGGCATCAGAGGTTTATTTCATTCATGATTCCTAAAGACCAATCTGGTGCCTCTGAAACCTATATGTTTGTCTAATTATGTAGCTCCTGTTGTTCGAAGTCCATTTGACATTAACACAAAAGCTGGGCATGAACCCTGTGCTTGTCAATTATATTGAATTTACTGTGTAAGGGGATGAACTGTTACTTAGCTCATCAGCTGATTTAGAATTGTTTTTGTTTTATTCATGACTGGGAATAGACCATCATTGGCAAGGACATCATTTGCTGAAGAAAAAGTAAAATACTACAGATGATAGAAATCTGAAACAAACACAGAGAATGCTGCAGGAAGTCAACAGGTCTGGCAGCATCTGTGGAGAGATCAACAGAGATAAAATTTCAAGTCCAGTGTGAGTCTTCTTCGGAACAATATTTGTTGCCCATTTTTAATTGCCTTTGAGAAGATGGTGATGAATCACTGCATAGGCCTGTTGGAGTCTATCTGGCATAGGTGACACCCGTACTGAACCTGAATCTTAGGTTCCTTCTCCTGCTCCCTCAATTTCCATCTGACTGGCTCTTAACTATACAATTAGCTGTGGCAACACATGAGTTTCTTCTCATATTTATACAGTCACCCTGATATATTCAAGAGCTTTATCCTTTGTTTTTTTTTCCTATTGCCCAGGTACATTAGTCCCATTTCCACCAGGGGTCTACAATTAGGATATCTTGAAGACCATCAATACAGTGTTTAGCTCTCTATTGGTACAGGAAGTCAAACTTCCTTCTGCTCAATATTGATAAAAGGAATGGTTTTGTTATGGTTTTGCCCAATTTCAATGTGATGCTGGCTTGGCATGCAGTACCTTCCCACTACAGTGCCCCCTCTCTATGTTGTAGAAGCCCAACATTATTTCAACTCTGACTTAAGCTTCTTACCCCATTTGCCGACTCTTTGGTGTTTTTCCATCTGGCTAAATTGTTTATTGTCCAACAGTGAGTATTGGGGGGCAGCAACATCTGAAGTTAGGAAACCTCATTATTTCCCACCTTACTATGCTTGTTATCACTCCTGAAGTCAGCTCTTTCCATATGCAGTTCATTCATCAGATTGCCTTTCATAGCTTTCATTTCATTATCAGAATTACAGCCACAGCTCAGGTCCATGTGTGTGTACGCGCGCACACACACGCACACATGTATTTAGACTGTTATGACTGTGTCAGGGTCTGTGTCCATATCCCTCATGTGAATGTTTATAATGGAGAATGAGTGAAAGTTACTTTTTCTTCCTCAGTTTTTACTTATTACTGAATGTTGTACCAGAGGTAGGAACAACCATCACCACCTTGGCTTTAGGCAGGAGTAAAACACCCCAATTGTACCACACTGTTCCAGCTCCAGAGTTGCCAACATGGTCTGTTCAAGGTTAATAGCCTGGTCAGTGAAACCGAGGCATTAGAAATCTGGACAAGAAGTTGGTGTTCAGCCACAAGCTGGAGAGATGGCAGTAGCCATGTTGCTAGATCCTGCTCTCGGAGACTCTGGGATGCTGCTGCAGTTCCCAACGACTAAATCCAGGAGAGAGGGCCAGAATGCTGCAAATGGAAGATCCTCTTATTGCTGGCAGGGGTACATTGTCCATGATGAGTGTATTACACCTTGTTGTGGAAACCCAAATATCTGAGCACACAGCATGGGGTCTCCTTCGTCCTCAGAGCATTGAAGCCACAGACTGAGTGTTCCATGGTGGCAAAGTTTAGGAAGAACTAACACTGAGATCTGACAGTTGACTCCTTTTGCTGAGGTCCAGGTGTTACTAGTTTTGTGAGAGATGACGTATCAAATCTCAGTTTGCAATCCACTCCAACTTAGAGCAACACATTAATGTCAGTTTTTATCCAGAAATGCATTCTGTTCTTTTTGGATACTCTCTTGGGTGAAGAGGTCTTTGGGGGTTGTGTCCTGGTTCACTTTCTGAAAGGTGGGTGTGCAGAATCAGATGATGTGATTGAGGAACAGATCCCTCTGACAGATTGCACACAGCTAATAGATTAGAGCTTGCCTCATAATCGCCGCCTACAAGCTAGGATTAGCAAGAACCACTTTCATTCTAACACTGTACAGATGGCAGGCTCCTTGCCTGCCAATGAGCTCCTCAAGCAAGGTTACATCATCAGCTTCTGTGGAGTTGATGACATGAGGAAGACAGCTATTCTTGTGATTTTGTTTTTGACATTTTTAGAAAATATGATTTAACACACAAATCGCAATCTTCATTGTCGGTGGAGCACTACAGGATGTCCTGAAGCCATGAAAGGTTCTACATAAATTCAAATCTTTCCTTCTTTGGTCTTCAATAGTACTTTGAGCCAATTGGTTGAAATGAGTACCAAAGTCTTCAACTGAGTCACTCCTCAGTTTTGTATCAGTCACGTGTTTACAAGCTGAAACTATCGCAACCTGTCACCCTGACCCCAATGTTATTGCAAACTGAAGAAAATCATTTTCATCATAGAATCCCTATAGTGTGGAAACAGGCCATTTGGCCCAACAAGTCCACACTGACCCTTCAAGAGTAACCCACCCAGACCCATTCCCCCACCCTATTATTCTACATTGCCCTTGAAAAATGCATCTAACCTACACACACCTGAACACCATGGGCAATTTAGCACGGCCAATTCACCTAACCTGCACATCTTTGGACTGTGGGAGGAAACCCTCACAGACATGGAGAGAATGTGCAAACTCCACACAGACAGTCGCCCAAGGCTGGAATTGAACCCAGGTCCCTGGTGTCGTGAGGCAGCAGTGCCAACCACTGTGTCACCCCAGAGATCCTCACTGTCAGGGAGCTTGCTGCCACTCCCAGGTTAGATTCACATCAAAGGAAAGGTTTACATTTATACAGCACTGTTCACAAGCACAGGATATCTTAGAGCACGTGCTACTGACTGGAAATATTTTTGAAGTGTAGGAACTGTTGTCATGGTGGAAACCCAGCAGCCAACTTGCAACAGCATCTCCCACTTAAAGCAATCACCAGATAACCTCTTTCATGAATTTGAATTGAGGGATAAATAATGCCCAGGACACAGAAGATAACAACCCTATTCCAGCCATGGAATATTTCACATCGACCTGAGGAGGCAGGTGTGATGTCTGTTTATTATAACCATCTGAAAGACAGCTCCTCTGACAGTGTAGCACTGTTGTGCATATCTCTGGATTGGAAGCTTGACCTTTCAACCTTCAAACTCAGAAGATATAATAGAATCTCTACAGTGTGGAAGCAAGCCATTCAGCCCATCAAATCCACACCGACCCTCCATAAGAGCAACCCACTCCCCCTACCCCACCCCTGTATCTCTGCATTTCCCACAGCCAATCCACCTAATCCACATGAGTTTGGACTGTGGGAGGAAACCCACACAGACACGGGGAGAATGTGCAAATTCCACACAGACAGTTGCCCACAGGTGGAATCAAACACAGGTCCCTGGTGCTGAGAGGCAGCAGTGCTGACCATAGTGTTGCCCAAGGGAGAATGCTGTTCACTCAGTCACTATCATCAAATACAAAGAATAAATTGATCTCACATCTATTTCAACAGCTTCTAAAGATAAATCTGTATATTTGCCTGTACATTTCAGGATGGGAACGTGCCCATCCTCACCCCATTGCAAACTGACAGAATAAAAACCATTTTGTGTTGGAGAATCTTGGAGTAGCAGGATGGGAGAAGGGGAATTTTAAAAACTAAAGTCATTCATTGAATTTTTTTTTACATCCCTGGAAAGCTCCACAGATGGAACTTCCCATAATTTTTTGTTTCAAAAATAAAAAGGCCTGAGTGTTGGGTCTGGCTCATTCTGATTATTCTAAATGTGTAATCTTTATTGTCTCAAACACAGCCACATTTCCCAATTGTCTCACAATAATTCAGCTCAGATGTGTGACTGGAAGCAAACGTACTAGAGATTTACAAATTGGCCCAGTATGCAGTGAGAGACCCATCTGCTCAGGATGGAAATACTGTATAAGCTTGTTCAAAGAGTGCTCCAACACACAGCTATAGTGTGTTGGAGCACTCTACAGGAATAGTGCTAAAAGACTGGAGGGTACCAAATGGAACATAGAACAGTACAGCACAGAACAGGCCCTTCAGCCCACGATGTTGTGCTGACCACTGATCCTCATGTATGCACCCTCAAATTTCTGTGACCATATGCATGTCCAGCAGTCTCTTAAATATCCCCAATGACCTTGCTTCCACAACTGCTGCTGGCAATGCATTCCATGCTCTCACAACTCTCTGTGTAAAGAACGCGCCTCTGACATCCCCTCTATACTTTCCTCCAACCAGCTTAAAACTATGACCCCTCGTGTTAGTCATTTCTGCCCTGGGAAATAGTCTCTGGCTATCGACTCTATCTATGCCTCTCATTATGTTGTATACCTCAGTTAGGTCCCCTCTCCTCCTCCTTTTCTCCAATGAAAAAAGTCCGAGCTCAGTCAACATCTCTTCATAAGATAAGCCCTCCAGTCAAGGCAGCGTCCTGGTAGACCTTCTCTGAACCCTCTCCAAAGCATCCACATCTTTCCTATAATAGGGCGACCAAAACTGGACGCAGTATTCTAAGTGCGGTCTAACCAAAGTTTTATAGAGCTGCAACAAGATCTCACGACTCTTAAACTCAATCCTCCTGTTAATGAAAGCCAAAACACCATATGCTTTCTTAACAACCCTGTCCACTTGGGTGGCCATTTTAAGGGATCTATGTACCTGCACACCAAGATCACTCTGTTCCTCCACACTGCCAAGAATCCTATCCTTAATCCTGTACTCAGCTTTCAAATTCGACCTTCCAAAATGCATCACCTCGCATTTATCCAGGTTGAACTCCATCTGCCACCTCTCAGTCCATCTCTGCATCCTGTCAATGTCCCGCTGCAGCCTACAACAGCCCTCTATACTGTCAATGACACCTCCAACTTTTGTGTCGTCTGCAAACTTGCTGACCCATCCTTCAATCCCCTCATCCAAGTCATTAATAAAAATTACAAACAGTAGAGGCCCAAGGACAGAGCCCTGTGGAACACCACTCATCACAGACTTCCAGGCAGAATATTTTCCTTCTACTACCACTCGCTGTCTTCTGTTGGCCAGCCAATTCTGTATCCAGACAGCTAAGTTTCCCTGTATCCCATTCCTCCTGACCTTTTGAATGAGCCTACCATGGGGAACCTTATCAAATGCCTTGCTGAAGTCCATATAGACCACATCCACAGCTCGACCCTCATCAACTTTTCTAGTCACATTCTCAAAGAACTCGATAAGGTTTGTGAGGCATGACCTGCCCCTCACAAAGCCGTGTTGACTGCATTTAATCAAGCCATGCTCTTCCAGATGGTCATAAATCCTATCCCTCAGAATCCTTTCTAACACCTTGCAGACGACAGACGTGAGACTTACTGGTCTGTAATTGCTGGGGATTTCCCTATTTCCTTTCTTGAAGAGAGGAATTACATTTGTCTCTCTCCAGTCCTCAGGTACGACTCCAGTGGAGAGTGAGGATGCAAAGATCTTCGCAAGTGGCTTAGCAATTGCATTTCTTGTTTCCCAAAGCAGCCGAGGACAAATCTGGTCCGAGCCTGGCGACTTGTCAATCTTAATGTTTGACAAAATTTTCAGCACATCAGCTTCCTCTAACTCTATCTATTCCAGCATGCACACCTGCTCTTCAAAGGTTTCATTCACTACAAAGTTTGTTTCTTTCGTAAAGACAGAAGCAACTAACTCTTGTTCAAGAAGGGGAGGAGAGACAACCCTGGTAATTATAGACCAGAGGGCCTTACTTCGGTTGTGGGTAAGGTGTTGGAAAAAGTTACAAGAGATAGGATTTTTAATCATCTACAAAGGAATAAGTTAATTAGGAATAGTCAAGATGGTTTTGTGAAGGGTAGGTTGTGCCTCACAAACCTATTGAGTTCTTTGCGAAGGTGACCAAACAGGTGGATGAGGGTAAAGCGGTTGACGTGGTGTATATGGACTCAGTAAGGCATTTAATAAGGTTCCCCATGGTAGGCTATTGCAGAAAATACGGAGGTATGGGATTGAGGGTGATTTAGCGGTTTGGATCAGAAATTGGCTAGCTGAAAGAAGACAGAGGGTGGTGGTTGATGGGAAATATTCATCCTGGAGTTCAGTTACTAGTAGTGTACTGCAAAGATCTGTTTTGGGTCCACTTGTCATTTTTATAAGTGACCTGGATAAAGGTGTAGAAGGGTGGGTTAGTAAATTTGTGGATGACACTAAAGTTGGTGGAGTTGTGGACAGCGCGGAAGGATGTTGCAGGTTACAGAGGGACATAGATAAGCTGCAGAGCTGGGCTGAGAGGTAGCAAATAGAGTTTAATGCAGAAAAGTGTGAGGTGATTCACTTTGGAAGGAGCAACAGGAATAAAGAGTACTGGGTGAATGATAATATTCTTGGTAGTGTGGATGAGCAGAGAGATCTTGGTGTCCATGTACATAGATTCCTGAAAGTTGCCACCCAGGTTGATAGGGTAGTGAAGAAGGCATATGGTGTGTAAGCTTTTATTGGTAGAGGGATTGAGTTTCGGAGCCATGAGGTTATGCTGCAGCTGTACAAAACTCTGGTGCAGCCACACTTGGAGTATTGCATACAGTTCTGGTCACCGCATTATAGGAAGGATGTGGAAGTTTTGGAAAGGGTTCTGAGGAGATTTACTAGGATGGTGCCTGGTACGAAAGGAAGGTCTTATGAGGAAAGGCTGAGGGAACTGAGGCTGTTTTCATTAGAGAGAAGGTTGAGAGGTGACTTAATAGAGATATACAAGATGATCAGAGGGTTACATAGGGGAGGCAGTAAGAGCCTTTTTCCTTGGATGGTGATGGCTAGCACAGGGGGCATAGCTTTAAATTGAGGGGTGATAGATATAGGACAGATGTCAGAGGTAGTTTCTTTACTCAGGGCGTGGAATGCACTGCCTGCAACAGTAGTAGACTCACCAACTGTAGGGGCATTTA